>NC_135822.1:40674319-40974319 GCF_964213995.1 Mustelus asterias | reverse complement strand
AAGAAGATGCTGTGCGGAAGATGCTGTGCATTCTGAGTCAGTAAGAAGAGTCCTATTGGACTCGAAGCGTTAACTCTGTCTCTCTCTCTCTCCAGACCCACTGAGTTTATCCAGCACTTTCTGTTTTTATTTAAGATTCTATGTGAGGCTGGATAAGCTCAGCCCAGGCCCGGATTTCAGAGAAAGAAGTGTTTTGAATCCAGCATTAATTGAGCCTTAATATTAGCCACAAGCAAAGCCACAGGATGGATGGTACAGAAAGGTAGCACAGTGGTTAGCAGTGCTGCCTCACAGTGCCAGGGACCTGGGTTCAATTCTGGCCTTGGGCCACTCTCTGTGTGGAATTTGCACGTTCTCCTTGCATCTGCGTGGATTTCTTCCGGGTGCTCCGGTTTCCTCCCACAGTCCAAATATGTGCAGGTTCGGTTGATTGGCCATTCTAAATTGACTTTAGTGTCAGGGGGATGAGCAGGGTAAGGGCCAGGGTGGTTGGTGCAGACACGATGGGCCGAATGGCCTCCTGTGCTGTATTCCTGTACTGGATTCTAAGAAAGCAGCAAATGTTGAACCTATTGTAGGGGGAGGTATTACTGAGAGCCTACCTCTGGTAAAATTGCCTGGTGATGGGAACATGTTGGCCCATTGACCCAGTCTGGTCCTTCCTAATTTTCCTCCTGGTTGACCCTCCAACTCCACCTGGGAGGGTCTCATAACCTTCTGCCTATCTGACTACATTGAAACTTTACAATATCCCACTTGCCACTCTATTGCCCTCTAGGAGTCAGATTAGCTCAGTTGGCTGGACGGCTGGTTAGTGATGCAAAGCAATGCCAACAGTGTGGATTCAATTCCCGTACCGGCTGAGGTTATCCATGAAGGCCCCACCTTCTCAACCTTGCCTGAGGTGTGGTGATCCTCAGGTTAAATCACCACCAGTCAGCTCTCCCCCTCAAAGAGGAGAGCAGCCTATGGTCATCTGGGAATATGATGACTTTACCTTACTGCCCTCTGGCGGACTCCATCTGTTGATAAAACCTGGAGCAAAGATCAACAATCTAGAAGTCACACGAAAAAGTCATGTTACAGTCCAAAATATACTTCCAGACAGTCTTAAAAGTAAAATACTTGTGTCTATAAATATAAGTCTAAAATGTACTTTTGGTGATTTAAACTTTACAAGTTCATTTTGATTGACAAATTGTGAATATGGAGCGACAGCAAGTAATTAGGAAGGCAAATGGAACGTTGGCCTTGAATGCAAAGGGAATGGAAATTAGAAGTTGGCAAGCTTTGTCCCAACCATACAGGACACTGGTGAGATTGCACCCAGAGTACCGGGTGTAGTTTTGTACTCCTTAATTAAGCAGAGAAATACCAGCACTGATGTCAGTTCAGAGAATGTTCACTCAACTGGTTCCCAGGATGAGGAGTTTGTCTTCTGAGGAAAGGTTGAGCCTATACTCATTGGAGTTTAGAAAACTGAGAAGCGATCCTGGCCGGAATTCTCTGGTCTACACGTTAGCACGGTAGCACAGTGGGTAGCACTGCTGCTTCACAGCTCCAGGGACCTGGGTTCGATTCCCGGCTTGGGTCACTGTCTGTGTGGAGTTTGCACATTCTCCTCGTGTCTGCGTGGGTTTCCTCCGGGTGCTCTGGTTTCCTCCCACAGTCCAAAGATGTGCGGGTTAGGTTGATTGGCCATGTTAAAATTGTCCCTTAGTGTCCTGAGATGTGTAGATTAGAGGGATTAGCGGGTAAAATATGTAGGGATATGGGGGTAGGGCCTGGGTGGGATTGTGGTCGGTGCAGACTCGATGGGCCGAATGGCCTCTTTCTGTACTGTAGGGTTTCTATGTTTCTATGTTTCTATGTTACCGCTGCCAGTGAGAACAGAGAATTTGACACTCAGCCAAATCTCCATTCGCTGCAGTGGGACCAGATAATCCCAACTGCAGATGGAGTTGGAGTATTCCAGCCCTTAATGAAACGTACAAGATTCTGAGAGGGTTTGACCAGGTGGATATTGAGAAGATGTTTCCCCTCATGGGAGAATCTTGATCTGGGTAGTTGGGGGGCACCATTTCAGGGGTCTCCCATTGAAGATGGAGTTGAGGAGGAACTTTTTCTTTCAGAGGGTTGTTAATGTTTGGGATTCTCGTCTGCAGGGAGCAGTGGAGGTTGGGTCAATGAATCTATTCAATGATGAATTAGACAGACTTTGATTGTGAGGGAGTTATGGGTTAATAAAGTAATAAATAAAGTTTATTTATTAGTCACAAGTAAGGCTTACATTAACAATGCAATGAAGTTACTGTGAAATTCCCCTAGTCACCACAGTCCGGCGCCTGTTTGGGTCAATGCATCTAACCAGCACATTTTTCAGACTGTGGGAGAGAACCGGAGCACCCTGCAGGAAACCCACGCGGACACGGGGAGAACGTGCAAACTCCACACAGACAGTGACCCAAGCCGGGAATCGAACCCGGGTCCCTGGCATTGTGAAGCAGCATTGCTAACCACTGTGCCACCGTGCTGCCCCGTATGGGTTATGGGGGTAGGCAAGGAGGGGGAGTGAAGACCACAATCTAATCAGTCATGATCTTTTAGATAGAGCAGGTTTGAGGGGCTGAATGGCTTACATGTGCTCCTATTACTTATTTTCTCCAGCTGCACATTCATACCGAGGTTAACCTCTTTAATTTGAATAGTTTAGCGTTTCTGGCTTAATAACAAAGAATTGTTTGTAATACAAATGCATGGAGTTTATCCGTTACTATTACCAACGGGGGATGCGGGGAGGCAGTGGCGTAGTGGTATTGTGACTAGATTAGTAATCCAGACACCCAGGGTAATGCCCAACCTTTCAAATTGACCTTTCTTCTGAAATGGAGACAGAGACTGGTCGAGACAGGTACTTGATTAGCCAATACACCTCAAGTAAATCTCAAGCCTCTATGGTCACTTCTTAAAGTGGCTGGGATACACTCATATTGGGCAGTTGGGAAGTGAAGCCTGGGGAGAAGTCTTGTGCAGGTTGATGCCTCTTTAATTTCAATGCTGCAACAATCTCTCACAAAAGACAAAATTAAAATGACAAAACCTCAATTAAAGCCAGCATGACAATGTGTCCATTAATCATCTCTGTCCCATGTTCCTTTCACAGGGGCCCTGTTTTGTTATGGTAATGTACTCCTTTCACTCGCTGCAATTGCTTTATCATTTGTTATTTTCAAATTCCTCCTTCGCTGACACTGTTCGTCCTGTTATAGCGCACCTAGATGGCAACCAACTATGGGAATATTTCAATGCCAATTTTCTACAAATGCAAAAATATTGGGTAGGTTGAGAATGGGGAGCCGTGTTTCCACGGCACAGTCAGACTCTCACTCTGGGGAGACAGAGTGAGTGTGTTCATCATTTTCCTCTCTTTCATTGCCTCGTGATCCTCATGGATTGCTGCCACTTTTCTGGAGGCCGCTCTGTTTATTTTTACAGACAAATGTCACCTCCCTCGAAATGGAGTAACCCAGGCAAAAGGCTGGAAACTTTAAAGTGTTGCTTCAGTCAAGAAGTGTTTGGGAAGTTCAAAATAGCCCAGAATCTGGAACTAAAGTTAAATGCTTTTTTTTTTGTCAAACTATTTTCAGTGGGACTGAGTTGTGAGTTTTCTGGGGCTGGGTGGAGTCAAGAATGAGTCAGTCTCTTAACTTTATTTTCCTGCCTTAAAAACACACTCAGTATCGCCAGAGTGATATCAACATCATTCTTGGAATAATATTTTTGCAAGTGGTTTAGGAACAGTTTTATGCTGATAGATTTGTTCTTTAATTTAAATAAACGTAAAGAAACATTTCTGGCCATCCTGTAGAGTGTGGATCAATCCATCTTGCTGTCTTTGTGGTTGGAGTTCCAACAGGTTAACCAGATTCCAGATTTTGAGATATTTCTTTGAAGTAAGTCCAGTAAATGGTAAATTCCCACAATGTGGAGATATTTATCATGGTTGTTTCAGTTCCCCATTGTTTACTGCTCAATTTCCTTCTGTTCTCTCAGAAAAGCCATCTCAGGTGGGTGTCCAATGAGCCCCTCATTTTTGTTGTTAGTATCCAAAGTTCAAATGGTTTCTTATCTCCTGTTAATCACCCTGATCTGTCCGTCACCGAGGCCCTGAGTGCGGGTTCAACGGTTTGAACCCAAAAGCTAAATATTACCCCTGCACCCGCCCCACCAAGATGTGGAGTGACAGGTGAGGGTGGAATTGGATGTCATTGCAACAGCAACCTGACTGTCACCTTCCAATGAATGGCCAGTTAAGGGACTTCTGCTGCCACTTGGACATTAGCCGCAGTGGAGGAGGCCTACGCCAAGTGTGCAGGTTGCCTGGTTACACCTGGTGACCTTGTGGGAAGGTCAGGATGGAGATCCCTCCTGTTTGTGCGTCATAGAGTCACGCAGCACTAAAAAGGCCCTTCGGCCCATTGAGTCTGCACCGCCAATAACTATCACAAAAGTTGCACTAATCCCATTCTCCAGCACTTGTCCCATATCCTTGAATGTTACGATGTTTTAAGTGCTCATCCAAATACTTTTTAAAGGTTGTAAGGTTTCCGGCCTTCACTACCTTCCCAGGCAGTGCATTCCAGATTTCTGCCACTCTCTGAGTAAAAATCTTTTTTCTCAAATTCCCTCTAAATCTCCTTCTCCTTACCATAAAACTCTGCCCCTTCGTGATTGACCCTTCAATCAAGGGGAACAGCTGTTCCCTACTCACCCTCAATACCTTGGTGTCTATCAGAGTCCCTCCACTCCACACAACTGAGGTAATCCTCCCTTTAAATGATTCCCATCCGACAACCCCCCCCCCCCCCCCCCCCCCCCCCCCGGGTTGACTCTGCCAGCCCTATCGGCTTTGTAGGGACCTGTCTGTCAGCCAGGAGCTGCCAAGACCACAGACTCACCTAACACTCTGGCCTCCATGGGAATCTCCTCTTTGGCATTGCTCTCAGTAGCGCTGCTGGGACGAGAGAGCTGCCAGCCATTGGATTGGGGCAGCAGTCCATCGGGGTCAGGTGTCCACTCCTATGAGTGCAGAAAGTCCACCTCAAGCGGTTAAAGGCTGATGAAGGGCTGTGGGTTAACCCAGCCAAGCTGAGATGGACTTAGCATCGACTTTTCCACCGGGAGGTAGGGACCCCCTCCTCCCCCCCCACCCCGAACCGCCTAAAATTCAACCCTGAGAAGTCCCGTGGGTTTTTATGCTTTTCGTTAAGGGTGCAGTGTGATATTACCTAAAAAGGAAGGATTGCCTGTTTCTAATAATTGAAAGTAATTTCCAACCAGAAGTTATTGCTGTGAGCATAAAATTTAAAGGTTTACTTTCGTGAAGTTTGTGGTATTAAATTCAAGGACATAAGTTAGCACCTGCTGCTTCACAGCCCCAGAGACCCGGGTTCAATTCTGGCCTTGGTCACTCTCTGTCTGGAGGCTGCATGTTCTCCCCGTGTCTGCGTGGGTTTCCTCCGGGTGCTCCGGTTTCCTCCCACACTTCAAAGATGTACAGGTTAGATGGAGTTGCCATGTGAAATTGTCCCTTAGTGTCCAAAGATATGTAGGTTAGGGGGATTAGCCATGGAAAATGTGTGGGGTTATGGGGATGAGGCGGGGGAGAGGGCCTAGGTAAGATAATCTTTCAGAGAGTCAGTGCAGACTCGATGGGCTGAATGGCCTCTCCTTCACTGTGGAGATTCTATGATTCAATTATGAGTTCTAATTGGTTACGGTGTGATGTGATGAAGTGGGACTCGGGCACTGTTCACAGATGGTTACTATTCGAACACTACAACTGATTACATGTTTCACTTGTGAAATTATTGGGGGAGGGGAAACACACTCTTATGCAAGGGTTATTTATCTGCAATTTCGATATGCACCTCAAGAGTACATATTCTTCTCGTATCACATCACAGGTTGTAATTGAGTCTGTGACCTGGGGGCAAATTGTGTCCTTATTGTTTTAGGAGTTAGGCTGCAAGGCCTGCTTGAAGAACATTCAATCTCTGAACTGAAAGGTCAGGAGTGTGGGCTGTTCTGTAGCCCTCAGCAGCTTGATAACTGAAAAACACGTGGAAAGTTTGAGAGAAGCAATGACAGTCATTCAAACTAAAGAGTACTTGGATCTATCAGCAATAACCTTGGATGGATGCCAGGGTCTGAAAGTTCCACAGGCATTCTTCCAACATTCCCTCCATGCCAGGCCCTGCTCCAACCCAAATCTGTTACATCTAATAATGTTAGATAATGAAAGGGTTAAAATAATAGGTTGTGTTGAGATAACAGTGGATTATGTAAAACCCAGTCAGCAGAACTGCAATTCTGGGTGTGGAAACCTAATTGATTCTGTCCACAATTGATCAATCAATTACAGTAAATCTCCAATTATAGCTTTGCTTTGAAAGATATAAATAGCTACAGCCTTGAAATACAAACCTCCTACGCTGTCCACAAGAGTGAGTAGTAAAGCCTGAGTGTGGAAGCAAACTGCACACAACCTTTTGAGCAGGTCATCAGCCAGTTAATCAAAGCTGGCTGATCAATCAGCAAAGGGATTGCTGTCATGAGGAGGGAGCAGAAAGAAATATAGGAACAGGAGGAGGCCATTTGGCCCCTCTGCCATTCAATCAAATCATGGCTGATCATCTTCCTCAACACCACTTTCCCGTGCTATTGCCATAACCCTTGAATCATAGAATAGAATCCCGACAGTGCAGAAGGAGACCATTCGGCCCATCAAGTATGCACTGACCACAATCCTTCGCAAGCCCTATTCCCATAACCCCACATATTTAGCCTGCTCATCCCTCGGCACTAGGGTCAATTTAGCATGGCTAATCAACCGAACCCGCACATCTTTGGAGTGTGGGAGGAAACCGGAGCACCCAGAGGAAACTCAGGCAGACGTGGGGAGAATGTGCAAACTCCACACAGACAGTGACCCAAGGCCGAAATTGAACCAGGGCCCCAGCGCTGTGAGGCAGCAGTGCTAACCACTGTGCCACCGTGCTGTCCTTGAAGTCATGAATGTCCAGAAATCTATTGATTTCTGTCTTGAACATGCTCAATGACCGAGCTTCAGTCCTCTGGGGTAGAGAATTCCAAAGACTCACCACCCTCTGAGGGAAGAAATTCCTCTTCATCTTAAATGGCCCACCCCTTATTCTGAGACTGTGACACCTGGTTCTGTACTTCCAGCTCGGGGAAATATCCTATCCATATCTATCCTGCCATACACTAAGAATTTTGTAATGAGATCCCCTTTCATTCTTTGAAACTCTGGAGAATACAAATTGAGTTTCCTCAATCCCTCCTCAAAAGACAATCCTACTGTCTAAAGGATTAGTTTGGTGAACATTCATTGCGCTCCCTCCATGACAAGTATATCCATCGTTAGATAAGGAGATCAAAACTGTACATAATACTCACCAAGGCTGTATGCAACTTCAGTAAGACTATTTACTCCTCTACTCAAATCCCCTTGTGATGAGGGCCAACATACCATTTGCCTTTCTAGTTGGTTCTTTGTACTTGCATATAAGCATTTAGTGACTCATAAACAAGGACATCCAGGGGCCTTTGAACATCAACACTTCTCAATCCCTCACAATTGAATAAATAATCTGCCTTGCTGTTTTTTTCTTCCAAAGTGGATCACTTCACACTTATTGACAGCATATTCCGTCTGCCATATTCTTGTTGATTCACTCAGCCTGTCCAAGTCCTCTTGAAACCTCCTTGAATCCTCTTCACAACTTACATTGGTCCCCTAGTTTAGTGTCATCAGCACATTTGGAGGTATTATACTTTGTCCCCACATCCAATTCATTTATATAGTTTGTGAAGAGCTGTGGTCCCAGCAATGATCCTTGTGGTACCCCACTAGTCAAGGCCTGCCATCCTGAGAATGACCCATTTGTTCCTGTTCAGTGTTTTGTCTGTTAACCAATTCTCAATCCATCTCAGTGTATTACCTGCAATCCCATGTGCTTTAATTTTGTGCAGAACCTCTGAAAGTCTTCTGAAAATCCAAATACACCACATCTACTGGTTCTCCTTTAATTACGCTGTAAATGACATCCTCAAAGGCCTGTAACAGATCTGTTAAACATAGGGCAGTATTTTACCCGTATTTGGCAGAGTGCGATAGCGGCCAGGAAAAGTGGCATTGCCATCAGCACCAATTGTGGATCGTTGGGAACACAGAAAAAGATTTCAAAGTGAGGGCTGATTAGCCCACCCCAATGCACAAAATTCACCAGGAAATCCCACCCCCCCCACACATGCCCCACCTGCCCCTCCCCCCAATGCAACTCACCACCCCCCCCAACTACCCCCCTCCCCACCGTGCAACTTCCCTCCCTCCACGCCCCCAGCATTGTCCAGGCATGATCCTCTCCCCTATTGAGCAATGCACTCACCTGAGCTCCCACGGGAAGTCAGCCCGTCAGGTGCACGATGGGAGAACAGTCGTAATTCACCCCAGTCTGTCCTCCTGCTGATGTGAATGGGTTATCTTAGTGGGGACGGGATAATACAGGTGCAGAAGTTTGATAATGTGATGTAAATATACATATATAATATGATGTTCCTCACATTGATTCCCTTGCGGCGGAGGGAGGTGGTGGGGGGGCGGGGGTGACAGGGACAATCAAACTATGTTTTTATATCACTGTGCAATAGGATTTGGCCCTCTCCGCTTCCACCGCCAAACCCACACAGACAACAGGAGCGAAAAATCCCCCCATAATTCGCCTTTCATAAATCCATGCTGACTCTGCCCAATCATATCATCGTTTTTCCAAGTGTCTCGATATCACATAATTTTTAATAGATTCTAACATTTGGGCTGAATGGCCTCTTTCTGCACTGTAGGGTTTTTATGATTCTATTTTCCCTACGACGGACGTCAATCTAACATTCTCTGTTTTCTCTCTCCTTCCCTTTTATTAATAATGGATTACATTGGCTACTGTGCGCAGGGACCTTTGCAGAATTTATAGAATTTTGAAAGATGATGGGTTGGATTTTCCTCCCCTTCTGCGGCGGCCTGACCTTATGGTCCCGCCATTGTCAACAGGGTTTCCCATTGAATGCAGCCCTTGCTGTGAACGGCAGCAGGATTTTGGCGAATGATTAATAGAAACATACAAACAAAAGAAACTAGAAGCTGGAGCAGGCCATTCAGCCCTTCGAGCCTGCCCCACCATTCATGTCGATCATGACTGACCATCAAATTCAATATCTTGATCCCGCCCCCCCCCCAATATCCCTTGATCCCTTTAACCCCAAAAGTTTTATCTAATTTCTTCTTGAAACCACACAACGTTTTGACCTCAACTGCATTATTGAATTCCACACATTCACCACGCTCTGGGTGAAACATTTCTCCTCACCTCTGTCCTGAAAGTTTTACTCCTGATCCTCAAACTATGACTCCTAGTTCTGGACTCCCCCCAACATTGGGAACATTCTTTCTGAATCTACCCTGTCTAACCCTGTGAGAGTTTTATAAGTTTCTATGAGATCTCCTCTCTCTCTTCTAAACTTCTATTTCTGTAGCCACCTCCTTCAACACTCTGGGGTGCAGCTCATCAGGTCCAGGGAATTGATCAACTTTTAATCCAATTAATTTTTTATTGATAGTTTCTTTCAGCTTCTTATTTTCACAAGCCCCTTGCTTTCCTAATGTTTCTGGGAGATTTTCTGCATCTTCCTCCATGAATAGTAGTAATCGCTAAGGTAGGGACATGTTCGGCACAACTTTGTGGGCTGAAGGGCCTGTATTGTGCTGTAGTTTTTCTATGTTTCTAATACAGATACAATTGATTAGTCTCTCCGCTGTTGTCCTATTCTCTATTATATAACAACCATAAATAAAACTAAATATCAAAGGAGGATATTCTTATTTTCCTTTCAATTATTGTCCCCTTAATGAGCTACTGGTTTGTTTTATGAAATGAGTTTCTTTACTGTAGATTAGTTATAATCAGGATAAATGGAATCAATTTGACCGCTAACTTCATAAATGCAAGATTATTGGCTATGTGTTGGTACCACTTGCTATCCAAGGTACAGCTGCTGGTGCTCACAATGGGGAAGGGGTGTTTCTTAATATACTTGATTATTGTCCAAACATTTCTGTGAAGCTAACCAGTGACCAGGGTTAGTGAGCATTAAACTGAATTCTGGAACAACACTTCTCTGTTTCACGCCCTCACACGCTCTCGTGCAAGAAACATTTTCAGAGCTCAGACGGTTCAGCTCCTCTTGCCTGCTTTCATAGAATCCCTACAGTGCAGAAGGAGGCCATTTGGCCCATCGAGTCTGTACTGACGACAATCCCACCCAGACTCGATTCCTGTAACTCCATGTATTTACCCTGCTAGCACTTGGGATGAATGTGATCAAAGGTTATGGGGAGAAAACAGGATTAGGCCATTGAGTTGGACGATCAGCCATGATTGTGATGAATGATGGAGCAGGCTCGAAGGGCCAAATGGCCTCCTCCTGCTCCTTTCTTCTATGTTTCTACGTTAGTCCCCCCTGACACTACGAGGCAATTTATCATGGCTAATCAACCTAACCCGCACATCTTTGGAGTGTGGGAGAAAACCCATGCAGACATGGGGAGAATGTGCAAACCCCACACCGACAGTCACCCAAGGCGGGAATTGAACCTGGCGATAAAGCAATGTGCCACCGTGCCACCCAGAATGGTTGACATTTTTTGGCATCTTCTCAAAAAATGTTGAGTATTTTTACATTTGTTTTTGTTATGATGATATTATCCCAAATGTTTGACCCCTGAGGAGTGGAGTAAATGCAATTCTGCTGAGTGGCCAGCCTTTGAGCCTTGCTCTGTGATTTGAGCACAAAAACCTAAACTCACTCTGCAGTGCAGTACTGAAGGAGTGCTGCACTGTCAGAGAGACCCTCTTTCAGATGAGATGGGGCGGCACGGTAGCACAGTGGTTAGCACTGCTGCTTCACAGCTCCAGGGTCCTGGGTTCGATTCCCGGCTCGGGTCACTGTCTGTGTGGAGTTTGCACATTCTCCTCGTGTCTGCGTGGGTTTCCTCCGGGTGCTCCGGTTTCCTCCCACAGTCCAAAGATGTGCGGGTTAGGTTGATTGGCCAGGTTAAAAATTGCCCCTTAGAGTCCTGGGATGTGTAGGTTAGAGGGATTAGCGGGTAAATATGTGGGGGTAGGGCCTGGGTGGGATTGTGGTCGGTGCAGACTCGATGGGCCGAATGGCCTCCTTCTGCACTGTAGGGTTTCTATGATTTCTATGTTAAACCAATGGATGGATGTAAACAATCCCATGGCAATATTCAAAGAGAAAGCAGGGAATTCTCATACAACCTTGGCCAACATGTATTCCGAAAACAACACCACTTGATTGGGGTGGCATGTTGGCAGAGTGGTTAGCACTGCAGCCTCACAGCACCAGGGACCCGGGTTCAATTCCGGCCTCAGGTAACTCTGTGGAGTTTGCACATTTTCCCCGTGTCTGCGTGGGTTTCCTTTGGGTGCTCCGGTTTCCTCCACAGTCCAAAGATGTGTGGGACAGGTTGATTGGCCATGCTAAATTGCACTTTAGTGACAGGGTGATTAACAGAATAAATACGTGGGGTGACGGGGATAGGGCCTGGGTGGGATGTAGTCGGTGCAGACTAGATGGACCAAATGCCTTCTGTGCTGAAAGGATTCTATGATCGTGTAAAACCAGATGAATTAGAATTTAGCTTGCGTTGTTTGTGGGAATGGTGCAGTGCATGTACTGGCTGCTGCGTTTGCCTAAAGCAAAACAGCAGTGACTCGCCTTAAGAGGCCTGTCATTCTCTATGAAGTGTTTTGCAACCTGCTGAGGATGTCAAACATGTTACAGAGATTCAATATGCCCTTTTTAAAAAAAAACCTCGCTGACATTTCCAGAAAGCGAGGCTGAGGTTTTCCACTTCTGTGGTAACCAGTGCTTCATTTTCTCTCTATTCATTGTGATCAGTGTCAATGATCAGTCGCTGAGGAAAGCTGTGGACCATTGCTGTTAAACACTTTCCAATGCTGCAGTTGCTAAGGTGGCCAGACCTTACAGCTCAGACCTCCAGTATCGATTATTCCAATGTTGTTCTGGCTCACCTCCCGCTGCTCTCTCCATAAACCGGAGCTCATCCAAAACCCATGTCTGAGCTCACATCAAACCCCATTCACCCATCGTCCCTGTGCTTACTGATGTACATTGACTCCTGGCTAAGCAACACCTGGACGTTAAAATCCCCACCTTTGTTTTCAATCTCTCCCATGGGCCTTTGCTCTCCTTATCTCTGTCAGCTCTCCTCTGAAGCTCTTTTCCTAAATTGCACCCCAAACCCAGTTGACCCATTACCCCAGGGTTTGCTAACATTGGGCTGGATTCCTCAGCCCCAGCCTGATCTGTGCAGGGGGTGGAGAATGATGGCGCTTGGGCTCAAGGCATTAAGAGCCAGCGAGAACTACCTTTGGGATTCTCCTCGATTCTGCCCCCCCCCCCCCCCCTCCCCTCACCTGCCACACCCAGCGAGGACCTGATTAGCATATTGAAGTCTCCATTTAAATATGCTTAGCCAGTTTCGAGCCAGATTCCCCCAGCAGTAGGGGGCAGTGGGAACACAGAGTGAATCCCTACTGGTCATCCCAAATGGAGACCAGGCTTGAAGGCCATGCTGGGGAGCTCAGAGGCTATTGAAGCCCCTGGGTGGTCAGGGAAATGGCTGGGTAGTGCTGTGGCACTGCCACACTTGGGATAGTGCCACTGTTCCAGGTTAGCAGTTCCAAAGTGGGGGGGGGGGAATGGAGGGGCTCTTGAGGGAGGAGTACGAGGGGGATCCTGAAGGGAGCTGGCCCATGGAAGGACTCCAGAAGAGGGGTGTTGCTCACTTAGGTGGAGGTAGTGCTGTGTACCAGGAAATGGGGAGAGGGCAGGATGCCAAGGAGTGGAGGGAGGGGATGGTCTTAGCCAGCAGGTAGTGGGGTGGGGTTGTGTGTCGGGTTGACTTGAGATCGGGGCGCTCTTTAAAGAGAACACCCCAATCTCTGAGGAGCCGGTCTTGCTGGCGTCTTTAGATCCTCGCTCCAAAAGACTGTCCATGTGGGAGAATTCAGTGAGAATCTCTCCAGCCTCCAAGTGTGGGTGAATTGTGAACTGAAACATGCTGACACTCCCAGCAGGAATCTCACTGCTTTTCCCAATTGGGAACACTTGGAAATTTTTCCAGAAAAACCTCAGAGAAGGTCACAAAGTTCACTCTGACCTGAAAACAGACATGGGGATTGTAGTATTCAACTAGCTCCCTCCCATTTCTCTGACGCACTAAACCCACTGTAGAGTGGCTGCTCGCCTGAGCCGGAGGCATAAAACTGTGAGGGGGCCAGTACAAGCTAGCCTGCACGGCTGATAGCGACCTGTGTCAGGTTAACAGGGCTGAGGGGGGAGAGCAATGTTTTGACTTGCGGAGGTGCTGGAAGTCATTCTAAGGCTGAGATTCTCTGATCCTGTTCGCTCCATCCTCGCTGCCAGCAAGAATGGAGAATTTGGTGCTCAGCTAAAACTCAATTTTGCCCACAAGAACTTTGGGGCATCCCAGACGTCATAGACACACACCCGACATGTTAGTGAGCTGGGCGGATGAGCCTCTGTATCTCAGCATCAGTAAGAAGTCTCACAACACCAGGTTAAAGTCCAACAGGTTTATTTGGTAGCAAATACCATAAGCTTTCGGAGCAATGCTCCTTCGTCAGATGGAGTGGCTGTAGAGATTTGCATTCTAATCAGTATTCTGTAATTTGATTTCTGTGTCTATGCCCTGTTTGAGAACAGAGACCACTCCATCTGACGAAGGAGCAGTGCTCCGAAAGCTTTTGGTATTTGCTACCAAATAAACCTGTTGGACTTTAACCTGGTGTTGTGAGACTTCTTACTGTGCTTACCCCAGTCCAACGCCGGCATCTCCACATCATGACTCAGCATCACAGCAGACAGCCTTCCATCCATTGACTCCATCTACACTTCCCGCTGCCTCAGGAAAAGCACCGCAGTGGGAATGGAAAATCCCAGCCGTGGACGAGGTCGGAGGTTTCTGGTGTAAAAATGACTTTGACAAGGGAAAGACAGAGCCCAGACTCTGCAGCAGCCACACAACAGACACTGAGGAAATTTGTGATGAGTGAGTGTTCAGAAACAAACCCTCGCCTGCACTGTCGTCTCCCAGTTCCTGGCTGAGGAAAGTCATTACTCAATTCCTTTTGGGATAAAACCCACATGTGTTTCTGCCACACGTTTATTTGGAAAGGCAGCACTTTATCACAGAGGTGTGAGAAAGCATCTTGCAGTTAATGAGAACGGTGCTAAGTCGGTGATGTTGACAGCATAACAAAACTGAATGGAAAATATTGACAGCAATTGGCATGATAAATATTGACACAACCAAATCTACCAATCTGCGTCCTCCTAAACGTACTCGATCCTCTTTACGGTGAAGCAGTTTGTCTATTTTGGTTTTCATCTTGTGTCCCCCAGACCCCAGATCACTTCTATATCAAGAACAACACTGACCCCTGGAGGACGCCAGTGTTTACATCCCTCCAGCACAAAGACATCCATTAATCAGGACTCCCTGTTTTCAGTAATGCTGAAATCCATGCTCTCCGTTGCCCCCAAGAATTCTGGCGCTTCTCAGAGGGTGGAGTCTGTCATAGACACACACCCGACATATTAATGAACTGGGCGGATGAGCCCCTGTATCTCAGCATCACATCAGGCAGCCTCCCATCCATTGACTCTGTCGACACTTCCTGCTGCCTCGGCAAAGCAGCCAGCATAATCAAGGACCCCACATACCCCGGACATACTCTCTTCCATCTTCTTCTGTCAGGAAAAAGATACAAAAGTCTGAGGATACGTACCAACCGACTCAAAAACAGCTTCTTCCCTACTGCCATCAGACTTTTGAATGGACCTACCATATAATAAGTTGATTTTTCTCTACACCCTAGCTATGACTGTAACACTACATTCTGCACCCTCTCCTTTCTTTCTCTATGAATGGTCTGTATAGCGTGCAAGAAGCAATTTCCTTCACTGTATCCCAATACATATGCCAATAATAAATCAAATCAAATCGAAATCAATCCAGGACTGCACATTCATAGCGCCAGTTAAGAAGCTGCGATGGGTAGGGGTGTGGGGTCCTCGTGCTGGGGCCATCTTCAGATGCAAAGGAGCCGAGAGACCAAGTTATGGCCATTCAGTAGGTGGACCTACTGAAGATCATGATTGATCTTCCTACCAGTCAAAAGGCCCTAAGGTCAACAGTCATGAATGAGCCTGACACCTGCACACTCCACTTTCCTCCTCTATGCACCTCACAGGGAGCAGGGTAACTGTCGAGCCACAGCTCAACCTGGGAGAGGGGTGCAAGGAAAATTGGTTGCTTGACCTAAAAATAGAGAGTTAGGTGTTTCATTTCATTCACCTTCTGGTATATTGTACAGATGTAGGGGTTGTTCTACCCTGGCTCTCACCTCTGTGTAACATGGCAGTCTGCAGCAAATCTAAATTCGGAACATTCATGCTGTTTTATTTGGAACCCCAGTGGTGTCTTGTTAATTCAGTCTTCATGCTCAAGGACACATTTAATTTATTGGATAAAGACTGCGATGTACAATTGTTGGCTCAGACCTTTCTATGGCAATCATTATTTGAAAATGGGCTTTGGAGGCTCCTTTGGGATATTATGTTTGAATGGCGCGATTCCAGTTTCAAAGGGCTGCTGACACTAGAGGAGCTAAGGACAGAGGGAACATATTGACTAATTTAAATTTGTGATCCTGTCACCAATGAGACCTTTTTTATTTGCAAAGTGGCTGATGTACTGTCAGCTCAGAGGAGGAAGCCAAACGTGATTTATTTCTCTCAAATAAAATGAATTCGAAAAATTGGGATTCTGAATAAAATACTGGTTTTGCATCCAGAGAGTTTATTTGTTCGAACCACAATCTCAGTCTCCTGATACTGCCTGGCTCAAGTTGCAGCTTACAAAGGTTAAAGATTACAGACATGTTTTCCGTAATAGGTTTGTGATATCAGAATGTGTACCTCAAAAATCATAAGGCATCCAGCCAGTTGATTTCTGTAAAATTCAGATAATATTGGAATTTTCTAATGAGGAGGGGTTGAATAGGTTAGGACTGTACTCACGGAGTTTAGAAGAATAAGAGGCAACTTTATTGAGACTATAGGATTCTCGGGGAGCTTGACAGGGTAGATGCTGAGATTATTTTCCCTTGTGCGAGAGTTAAGTGCAAGAGGGCATAATCTCAGAGTAAGGGGTTGCCCATTTAAGACAGAGATAAGGAGGTATTTCTTCACTCAGAGTGTAGTGAATCTGTGGAATTCTTTACCGCAGAGCCTATAGAGGCTGGCTGGTAAGTATGGGAAAGTGGAGGGAAAGTGGAGGAAATAAACAGGTTTTAATCAGTAAGGAAATTAAAGGTTACGGGGATAGAACAAAACAGTACAGCACAGAAACAGGCCTTTCGGCCCTCCAAGCCTGCTCTGATCATGATGCCTGCCTCAACTAAAACCGTATGCACTTACAGAGTCCGTATCCTTCCATTCCCATCCTTTTCATGTATTCGTCTAGTTGCCTCTTAAATGCCGCTATCATACCTGCTCCCACCACCTCCCCGGGCAGCGCGTTCCAGACATTCACCACCCTCTGTGTAAAAAAACTTGCCTCGCACATCTCCTCTAAACGTTTCCCCACACACCTTAAACCCATGTCGCCAGTACTTGACTTTTCTACCTTAGGAAAGAGCATCTGACTATCCACTCTGTCCATGCCACACATAATCTTGTAAACCTCTATCAGGTCACCCCTCAACCTCCGTCATCCCAGTGAGAACAAACCAACCTCTCCTCATAGCTAATACCCTCCAGACCAGACAACATTTTCTGTACCCTCTCCAAAGCATCCACATCCTTCTGGTAGTGTGGCAAAGGATAAGACAGACAAGTGGAGTTGAGGATTATCATATCAGTTGCGATCTCATTGAATGGCAGAGCAGACATGTGGGGTGAATGGCCTACTTCTGCTCCCACATCTGAGGGTCTTACGAAAGTGGAGGGAAGCAGATGATGATGAGAAAGAGCAGAATGCATCTGAAGGTTTAATGAATGTGCTTCAGCTGACTAAAGCCTGAATAATTTCAACCTAATCAAGTCCTGTCTTTGTAGAACCTTTGCCTGGATCTCAGTATGAATATAACCAATAGTTAGTAAGTAGTGACTGGAAATGTCTACAGATGAAGACTTGTGTAGGAATAGGATAGTTGGAAGATGTTTTCACTGGTGGGAGGATTGGTAACCAGGGAGGACTGAGCTTTAAGACACCAGAGGGAAGTTGAGGGAGATTTTCTTTTATGCAATGAGTTATGATGTGAAATGCATCACATGAAAAGGTGATGGAAACAGATTCAATATTAACTTCCAAAAGGAGATTGAATATATACTAACAAAGGAAAAAAAGTTGTAAAAGCAAAATACTGCGGATGCTGGAATCTGAAGCGAAAACACTGGAAAATCTCAGCAGGTCTGACAGCATCTGTGGGGAGAAAAAAGCCAATGTTTCAGGCCTGGATGACCCTTCATCAGAGCCAATATAGTTCTGACGAAGGGCTCATCTAGACTCGAAACGTTGGCTCTTTTCTCTCCCGATGCGGAGATGCCGGCGTTGGACTGGGGTGAACACAGTAAGAGTTTTAACAACACCAGGTTAAAGTCCATGGTATTTGCTACCAAATAAACTTGTTGGACTTTAACCTGGTGTTGTTAAAACTCTTACTCTTTTCTCTCCCCACAGTTTATGTCAGACCTGCTGACATTTTCCAGCATTCTCTGTTTCTCTGTGTGAAAAAAGGTTGTAAGTAAGCGTTTGAATAAGGAGTGATGGGAATTGGAACTAACTAGCTAACTCTTTCAAATTCTTTCATGAATCACTTAGATGGATTAGCCATGGTGAATGTAGGTTGTTACGGGGATAGGACTGGGAAGAGAGCCAAGGTAAGACACTCTGTCAGAGAGACCGTGCAGATTTGATGGGCTGAACGGCCTCCTTCTGTACTGTAGGGATTCTATGATTCTATGATTCCATGACTGAATACCAGCATTACTTCCAATGAGGTCTAAGTGCAGCCTCCTTACAAAGGATATTGCTGGGTGCAATCTGTTATTTCCAGAGCAAAGTGAATGAGCATACAAGCGTCCAGACAATGCCCTAATCCTTGTGACCTCTACTGGTTATTCCAGCATGGCACAGCAGAACTCCAAATATGCTTTTAGTTGAGCCAGTGCCTATCATTGCAAGAAGATAAGAGATTCACCTCCTGAGAGTGAAAACTCCTCCAGGGCCAGTGCTCAGGTTCTTGATGTGTATATCTGTTTCAGTTTAAAGTTTATTCATTAGTGTCACAAGTAGGCTTGCATTAACACTGCAATGAAGTTACGTTGAAAATGCCCTAGTCGCCACACTCTGGTACCTGTTCGGGTACACTGAGGGAGAATTTAGCATGGCCAATGCACCTAACCAGCACGTCTTTCGGACTGAGAGAGGAAACCAGAGCACCCAGAGGAAACCCAGCAGACACAGGCAGAACATGCAGACTCTACACAGACAGCGACCCAAGCCGGGAATCGAACCCTGATCCCTGGCACTGTGAGGCAGCAGTGCTAACCACTGTGTCACCCACATCTTGGGGTAAATGATGGGATGCAGGCCATTGGACATTTGGAACATTTTTAGAAACAGTTACACGATGGCATTGCCAATGATGGCCTAAGAATCCTCACACTGGATTGGGTTTCAACCTATGAGATGCCAATTCAGAAATGTAAATCCCGGCTTCTATTAATGCTCATTCTGAACCTTTTCTGACAGGACACATTTAAGGAAAATAATGGTCTGCACTTATAAAGCATCCTTCTCAACCACAGTGTTTTACAGCCAGTAAAGTATCCTAGAAGTGTAGACATTGTTGTAGCCAATCTGTATTGCCAAGTTTCCAAAAACAGTGATCATATGACCGTTTTTGGCAGTGTTCCACGGAATGATAGAATCCCTACAGTGCAGAAGTTTAAAGTTTATTTATTAGTGTCACAAGTAGGCTTACATTAACACTGCAATGAAGTTACTGTGAAAATCCTCCAGTTGCCACACTGCGGCGCCTGTTCGGGTACACTGGGGGAGAATTTAGCACGGCCTAACCAGCACATCTTTCAGACTGTGGGAGGAAACCGGAGCACCTGGAGGAAACTCGCCCAGACACGGGGAGAACGTACAGACTCCGCACAGACAGTGACCCGAGGCCGGAATTGAACCCGGGTCCCTAGCGCTGTGAGGCAGCAGTGCTAACCATTGTGTAACCGTGCCACCATGTTCATTGGAGGATAAATACTGACCAGGACATTGGGGAGTACATCTCTTTTCTTTGACAATTAACATTTTGGAATATTTTAAAACTACCCGGGAGAGCAGCTGGGGCTTTGGTTTAACTCTCATTCAAAAGATAGCTCGGATGTCTTAGCCTATACCATGCAATCAGGCCTCTAAAGTGTGTTTGAACCATTGGCCTTCTAATTCCAAGGTGGGCATGCTACCACTGAACTAAAGCTGGCACCTAAGGGAAGCTCAGCTGGGTGGTAGGGGTGGTAGAAGGGTAAAGGGAAACCGTCTGCTCAAGAAAGCCCTGCTGTGAGATTGACAGTGGAACTATATTGACAGTATCTGTGAAGAAAAGTGTGAACTGCCATCTGTGTCCCAGTTAGAGCAATGATGTGTAAATGGTGAAGTATGGGGAAAAGCAAAGAAGAAAAAGCTTTTGTTGCTTGATTACTGTACGATTGGACTGCGATCACAATTGCATGTAAATTCTTCCTCCATGAATGATAAAGTTCTCTGTATATTAAATACATATAGAAACATGATAATGCATCAGATTCTGTGATAACAGTTTCAAGCATTGCATTCAAATTTCATTCCAGTTTCAAACAACTAAATATTTCTGACAGAATATTATTAGAACAAGATTGAATTCTCCCCAAACACACATGCTACTGATCAACAGATTATATTGAGCCCATGAGATTTATTCAACATAATAGTGATAGGAAATCTAACATTCTAACAATGTTTGTGTGTATGTCAGGAGGATAGCCACGCAATGATGGTTGACGGTATAGTTTTCTTTATAAGATCGAATTGTTCAGGGGTGGCACGGTGGCACAGTGGTTAGCACTGTTGCCTGACAGCACCAGGGACCCGAGTTCAATTCCAGCCTCAGGTCACTGTCGGTGTGGAGTTTGCACGCTCTCCCCGTGTCTGCGTGGGTTTCCTCCCACACTCCAAACATGTGCAATTAGGTTGATTGGGCCATTCTAAATTGCATCTTAGTGTCAGGGGGACTAGCAGGGTAAATACGTGGGGTTATGGGGATAGGGCCTCTGCTATTTGTGATTTTTATCAATGACTTGGAGGAGGGGGCTGAAGGGTGAATCAGTAAATTTGCGGATGACACCAAGATTGGTGGAGTAGTGGATGAGGTGGAGGGCTGTTGTAGACTGCAAAGAGACATTGATAGGTTGCAGAGCTGGGCCGAAAAATGGCAGATGGAATTTAACCCTGATAAGTGCGAGGTGATTCATTTTGGTAGGACAAATTTGAATGCGGATTACAGGGTCAACGGCAGGGTTCTGAGGAACGTGGAGGAACAGAGAGATCTTGGGGTTCATATCCACAGATCTCTGAAGGTTGCCACTCAAGTGGATAGAGCCGTGAAGGCGGCCTATAGTGTGTTAGCATTTATTAACAGGGGGTTTGAGTTTAAGAGCCATGGGGTTATGCTGCAACTGTACAGGACCTTGGTGAGACCACATTTGGAATATTGTGTGCAGTTCTGGTCACCTCACTATAAGAAGGATGTGGAAGCATTGGAGAGAGTGCAGAGGAGATTTACCGGGATGCTGCCTAGTTTGGAGGGTAGGTCTTATGAGGAAAAGTTGAGGGAGCTAGGGCTTTTCTCTTTAGAGCAGAGGAGGATGAGAGGCGACTTAATAGAGGTTTATAAGATGATGAGGGGGATAGATAGAGTGGACATTCAGAGACTATTTCCTCGGGTGAATGTAGCTGTTACTAGGGGGCATAACTATAAGGTTCATGGTGGGAGATATAGGAGGGATGTTCGAGGTAGGTTCTTTACTCAGAGAATGGTTGGGGTGTGGAATGGACTGCCTGCTGTGATAGTGGAGTCGGACACTTCAGGAACTTTCAAGCGGTTATTGGATAGGCACTTGGAGCACACCAGGATGATGGGGAGTGGGATAGCTTGATCTTGGTTTCGGACAAAGCTCGGCACAACATTGTGGGCCGAAGGGCCTGTACTGTGCTGTACTGTTCTATGTTCTATGTTCTAACTCCATCTGGAGGAGGACCTTGATGAAGGGGAATAAGCTATAATGGGAAAATAAAATTGTAGGTCATTTTCTGAATAACAAATTGCATTTATATTGTAGTGAAATCATCACAAGCTGTCTCACCAGGGTGTGAGAAAAGAAAGGATGCTAAGCCAATAGGAGCTACAAGGACAAGTGACCAAAGCTTGGTCAAAAAGGTAGATTTTAAGGAACAATTCGGGAAATAGAGAGTCAGAGAGGTATAGGGAAGGAATTTCCAATACCCGAATATTGGGTGAGAGGTTAGGTGTTTCTCACATGTCAGTGCAGATTTGATGGGGCGAAAGGCCTCTGCATTTCAGTGCTTAGACCTCAACGACTGAATGCACAGCCGCCAATTCTGGAGCGTTTAAACAGGGGAAATGCAGAGATCTTGAAGGGCGTTGGGGCTGGAGGGGATCACAGAGATAGGGAGGAGCTAGACAAGGGAAGCATTTGAAAACAAGGATGTGAATTTTAAAAGCGGACAGTTGAAGCTGTATGGACTGTGCTCAGTGTGGGAAATAGAGTAATATTTTCAGTAATTGGATTGAGGTTTGAGCTGGACAATGATACCCAAGGGAAGCAGTGTTCAGAGGACAATCCTATAGTTAGAGAAATGTTTGATCCCAAAGGCCATAATTATAAATGCAGCAAAGCTGATGATGCGATTAATCTTCTGTTGGCTTTCTAAACAAGCTTTATTCTGGCTATTCAAACTCTATTATCAGTATTCTGATGCGATTATTGTACTTCATGTAACAGTTTGAAATAAATAGAGACCACAATTTTGCTTCCTGGCTTGCGGCATTTGCGGATGACACACGGCACAGTGGTTAGCACTGGTGCCTCTCAACTCCAGGGACCCGAGTTCGATTCTAGCCTTGGGTGACTCTCTAGGCGAGTCTACATGTTCTCTCCGTATCTGCGTGTGTTTCCTTCAAGTGCTCCGGTTTCCTCCCACAGTCCCACAGTGCTGGTTAGGTGGATGGTCATGCAGAATTGCCCCTTAGTGTCCTAACATGTTAAGGTTAGTGGGGTAAATGCATGGGGTTACAGGGATGGGCCTGGGTAAGATGTACTGTTGGAGAGTCGGTGCAGACTTGATTGCCTTGGGAATCGGGGCAGGCGAAGGGGCGGACAGTGGGAAAATCCATTGATCTCGGGTGGGATTTTACAGTTTCGGGACGAAAGAGGCCGTAAAATTCTGCCCAATGGGTCAAGTGGCCTGCTTCTGAACTGTAGTGATTCTATGATTCTATTTTATGGTAGTAGTATTGTATTGATCTCCCACCTGTGCTGAGTCACCCCAATTAATGCCTTGACTGAGAACTGGAGAAGATCATGAGAGACATTAATTATCAGGCAGGGAAATGAGATGTGTGAGTGCAAAGAAAAGTCAGGTAAGACTTCTGCCAAACTGCTAACACAGCAGGAATGTCAATCTGGTGCACAATAGTGGAGACAGTGCAGGAACAAAAGGGCATAAGAAACAGGAGGAGGAGTGGACCATTCAGCCCCTCAAGCCTATTTTGCCATTCAACAAGATCAGGGCTGACCTTGAATCTGTTCATTGATACACTCCGGCATTTATTCCCTCATTGTGAAATGGTTTCCTAGATAGGTTTTCCTGAAACTTCTGTTTGCAGACAGCTTTGAACGAAACTGTTTGAAACATCTGGGGACCCAAGCTTGAATTCTGCCACGGCAGATGGGGGAATTTGAAATCAATAAAATATATCTGGAATCTAATTATCTGTGTTGAGTTTGCACATTCCCCCCACGTCTGCGTGGGTTTCCTCTGAACTGTAGGGATTCTATGATTCTATTTTATTGTACCGATCTCATTGTTTACTCCCACAGTCCAAAGATGTGCGGGTTATGTGGATTGGCTAAATTACCCCTTAGTGTCAGGGGGAATAGCTAGGGTAAATGCATGAGATTATGGGGATAGGACCTGGGTGGGATTGTGGTCGGTGCAGACTTGATGGGCCGAATGGCCTCCTTCAGCACTGTAGGATTCTATGAACTCTAATGATGACCATGAAATCATTGTCAATTGTCAGAAAAACCCATCTGGTTCATTAATGTCCTTAAGGGAAGGAAATGTGTCGCCCTTACCTGGTGTGGGCTACGTGTGACTCCAGAGCCACAGCAATGTGGCTGACTCTCAACTGCCCTTGGGCAACTCGGGATGGGCAATAAATGCTGGCCCAGCCAGCGACGCTCATGTCCCATGAATAAAAGCAGTCAGAATGTTAGGCATACCCAGTCATGACTGTCGAATAGAATCCCATCTGCAGGCATCATTTTGGACAATGGCAATTAGTTGCATTAATCCACATTTGTAAAGCTCAACAGTAGGACTGGTGCATTCTTAATGCAAAGACGAATGAAATAGTTTCCCACTTCATCACTTTTTGTGTCGTCCAAGCTTCCCATTAACATTTACCTATGTGACTAACAGAACAATATCCACTAATGTGTAATGTTTTGATGAAAAGGACCTGTTAAAAACCAATGACCCTGTTATCAGGAGCCAAGATGTTTTTATTACAAAAAAGGAAAATTCCTTCAAATCTACTTACACAAAGTATATTAAAATAAAATGAAATTACCAGTGAAATTGAATTTTTGTCTGGAGATTATTCTGCCAGTGAAACCCCAGTAGGCTGTTATTGCTCAACCCACTGAAATGTAACCATTAATCAGCTTTTTAAAGACAATGCTGAGGTTGATAGTTTGCCTGTGGGGTTACGGTAATGACAGTGGATTGGCATTGCAACACATGAGACATTCACATCACAAAGAAATACCTGAAACCACTTAAATGTGACAGGAGCATAATTAACTGCATACAGTTATTGGAAATATTGCATAAAGGTCTTAAAATAGATGCTACACTTACAAATGAAAGAAGCCAATTAAGTCCATGAGAATCATATTGCTTTCCTGTAGCAACCAGTGATTTCCATACATTGCACCAGTAAGGTCACATAATTATTGTGAATGAATGGTAGAGTTAACATCAAGCTTGGCTCAATATGTGACACCTCTTCGCTCTGAGTCAGAAAGCTATGGGTTTATTCCAGACTTTGATCAAAAGACAGCACCTCTGACTGTGCAGCACTCTCTCAGTATTGCACTGAAGTGTCAGCCTAGACATGGTTCTGCCTGCCCTCTCAAACACAATGCATATTTGAAGATGAGCAAGGGATTCTCAAGCAATTCATAGAATCACAGATTCCCTACTGTCATTTGACCCATTAAACCTGCACTGACAAAAATCCCACCCAGGCCCTATTCCCGTAACCCCATGTATTACCCTGCTAATCTCCCTGACACTAAGGGGCAATTTAGCATGGCCACTCCACCTAACCCACGCATCTTTGGACTGTGGGAGGAAGTCGGAGCACCCGGAGGAAACTCATGCAGACATGAGGAGAACGTGCAGACTCCACATAGACAGTGACCCGAGGCCGGAATTGAACCTGGGTCCCTGACGCTGTGAGGCAGCGGTGCTAACCACTGTGCCACCGCAATCAGTTAGTTATTTATCCCACTGGGGTTGTGGGGTTTGCAAAACGCCTTCTATGTTCCCTCTATTTTGTCAATGACTTCAGTTCAAAAATGAAAGTATTTCATCGAATGCAATGAAATACGCTGTATAAATGCAAACTCTTTCTTCCAAGTATATGTTTGATACCTGTTCTATACTGCCACGGCTACATTTTGGTAGGCCATACTTTATTGAGTTGATTGATTCTAGTAAATAGTTTGGACACAAATAGATGTAAGCAAAAAGAAAAAATTCAATTTTATATGGGTCAGGATTTCCATTGCTGTTCCTCCCCCCCCCCCCCCCCCCCCCGCCACTCCCGCACTCCCCATCCTTCCCCTCCTCCATAACGGGTTTCAGTGATGGAGTCAAGTCAAAGTCAATGGCCATTTGTGTTGTTAACCAGCTGTGCCACTGACGATCCGTCACAGGGGTCGTCTTTGGTGAGACCGGAAGGTCCCACTGATGGGAAGAGCTGGAAAAAGCTGCCCATAGTGTTTAAAATTACCATGGGATTGCTGAAGTGCAGAGAATGTTGTGTTTGAGGAAACATAGCAGCCAATAGCACACATCAACCTCCCAAAACAACACGCAGATATTTTGTTTCTTAGCTTTCTTTAAATTCTTTCGCAGGAATTGGAGTCACTGACTAAATCAGCATTTATTGCCCATTCCTAATTGCCCTTGAGAAGGTGGTGGTGAGCTGCTGTCTTTAACCATTACAGTCCATGTGGTGTAGGTACACACACAGTGCTGTTAGGGAGGGAGTTCCAGGATTTTGCCCCAGCGATAGTGAAGGAACAGCAATATATTTCCAAGTCAGGGATGGTGTGTGATTTAGAGATGCTGCATGCAGGTGGTGGTATTCCCAGGTATCCGCTGCCCTAGTCCTTCTAGATGGTAGTGGGTGTGGGTTTAGAAGGAGCCATGATGAGTTTCCGCAGTGCATCTTGAAGATGGTATACATCCCTGCCACTGTGCATCAGTGGTGGAGGGATTGAATGTTGAAGGTGGTGGATAAGATGCAGATCAAAAGGGTTACTTTGACCTGGATGGTGACGAGCTTCTTGAGTGTTGTTGGAGCTGCACTCATCCAGGCAAATGGAGAGTATTCCATCACACTCCTGACTTGTGCCTTGTAGATGGTGGGCAGGCTTTGGGAAGTCAGGAGGTGAATTACTTGCTACAGAATTCCCAGCCTTTGACCTGCTCTGGTAGCCACAGTATTTATATGGCCAGTCCAGTTCAGTTTCTGGTCAGTAGTAATCCCCCAGGATGTTGATAGTGGGCGACTCAGTGATGGTAATGCCAATGAATGTCAAGGGTGATGGTTAGTTCCTCTCTTGTTGGAGATGGTCATTGCCTGGCACTTGTTTGGCATTAATTTTATTTGTCACTTAGTCAGCCAGAGCCTGAATGTTGTGCAGGTCTTGCTGCATATGGAGGTGGACTGTTTCAGTCTCAGAGGAGAGATGAATGCCACTGAACATTATGCAGTCATCAGTAAACTTCTCTACTTCTGACCTTATGATGGAGGTCATTGATGAAGCAGCTGAAGATGGTTGGATTTAGGACACTACCCTGAGGAACTCCATAATGATGTCCTGGAAATGAGATGACTGACCCTCCACAACCACAACCATCTTCCTTTGTGCCACGTACGACCCCAACCAGAGGAGTGCCAGGTATGACCCCAACCAGGGGAGGTTTTACACCTGATGCCCATTGATTCCAGTTTTACTCGGGTTCCTTGACCCTCAGTTACCTTCATGTCAAGGACAATCACTCAAACCTCACCTCTTGAACTCAGCTCTTTGCCCCTGTTTGAGCTAAGGTTGTAATGAGGTCAGGAGCGAATGGCTCTGGCAGAACCCAAACTGAGCCTCAGTGAGGAGGTTAGTGTCTGAGTAAGTGCCACCTGATAGCACTGTCGATGACACCTTCCAAACTTTACTGCTGATCGAGAGAAACTGACGTGAAGCTAATTGGCTGAATTGGTTTTGTCCTGCCTTTGTGTACAGGACATACCTGGGCAAAGTTCCATATATGGGTAGATGCCAGTGTTGTAACTGTACAGTTTCGCTAAGGGAACGGTTAGTTCTGGAGCACAAGTCTTCAGGACTGTTGCTGGAATGTTGTCAGGATCCCTAGACTTTGTAATTTGTTTTAGCTTATCTTTGCACCCAAACTACTTTTTACCCTTTGGGGAATAGTGGGAGGAAGGATTTCTGAGCTGATTTATCAGCCCATTGAACCTCCCTCTCACCCTATATACTCTATGAACGGTCTGCTTTATATGTATTGCACGCAAGAAACAATACTTTTCACTGTATCCCAATGCATATGACAATAATAAATCAAATCAAATCAAATCAAAATGTTGAATGCTCCTTCCATGGCCAACCAGTCCTGGTGTTGGACTTGAACCCAGAGCTTTAAGTCATGCGGTGGGAATACTACCACTGTGCCAAAAGACCTCCGAGCCTTTGCAGTGATGTTTTTCAGAGCAAATTATTTGATTTTACAGATTCGCAGAAACCTGGAGTTAAAACATGACCCAGACAGGGAAGCAACAAACCCCTAAACTTTCAAATATTGGTTGGAATAGGGGAATTTTTTTGTAATATAGGTTAAAGTTCTGAAAAATGCAAAACTGAAATGTTCCAGTGCAACCATTGACTACAAAGTGTAACTGCACTGTGACAAATTTACATAGGCCATTTCCATTATAGAGGTGAACACAGGGGTTTGTCACAGTGAATAGTTGATGCAAAAGTGTGCCAGTAAAGTAACAATAGGTTTTGTTTGATTATTCATACGTTACAAATAGATAGATGCATATTCTTTCCAGTTGATGAAATGTTTTCCCGTCCAAAACATAGAAACATAGAATTCTTTTTCCTCCTGGTTAGTGTATTCAACTTTTTTCCCCCGCAGCACAGGTTTTAGCTCTGCTGCCTCACAGCATTCGAGACGTGTATTTGGTTTTGGTCTGTGTCGAGTTTGTATATTCTCAAAATGTTGTCTGATTTCAAGAAGAAATTATATATAGTTCTTGGAGCTAAAGAGAACAAGGGATATGGGGGGAAGGGGGGAGCAGGATATTGAATTTGATGATCTGACATGTTTATAATGATTGGTGGAGCAGGCTCGAAGGGCCGAATGGCCTCCTCCTGCTTCTAGTTTCTATGTTTCTATATTCTTGCTGGATCTACTTGGGATTTTTCCAGGTACGCTTGTTTCCTCCCACAGTCAAAAGATGTGCAGGTTAGATGGATTGGCTATGCTAAATTAACCCATAGTGTCCAAAGATGCGCACGTTGGTAATGTGTGGGGTTATGGGGATAAGAGGGAGAGGGGGAGCCGGGTGCAATGCTCTTTCAGAGAGTCGACGTAGACTCGGTGGGCTCTGCACTGTAGGGAATCTATAGATCTATGATTCTGATTATCCCAGCAAGTGAGGTGGGTTGGATGTTGCTGTGAGTGTTAGATTAGATTGCTTCTATAAAAATGGCAGGTGATCAAACCCGGATAGTGTCTCGAGGTCGAAGATGGTCTCTCTCTCGATCAACAGAGATCTAACCCACCCTCATTCAACCATTCTACATTTCATTGTCCATTTATCCATGTCCTCTGCCAATCTGTTTCCACCGCCTACATCAGACGCGGAACAATTAAACTGCATGGCAACTAATACCTCAGCCATGTCTCCAGCCCCCATCGGTAAATCCCTTTTACCACTTTTTTAATAACTTATATATATGTTTTTATTCATTTATGGGATGTAGGCATTTGTTGCCCAGCTCTAACTGCCCTCCATTTCAAAGGAAATTTCAAAGTCAACCACATTTCTGTGGGTCTGGAGTCACATGTAGACCAGACCAGGTAAGGATGGTAGATTTCCTTCCCCAAAGGGCATTAGTGAACCAGATGGCTTTTTAAAAATACAATTGACAATTTTAAATGCCAGATTTTTAAAAATTGAATTCATATTTCACCATTTGTCATGGTGGGATTTGAACCTGGCCTCAGATCATGTCCTGGGTCTCTGTATTCTCGAGAAATTGTGATACATCTGGACCTTCATGCCCTGGGGGTGCCCAAGGAGATAAATCTTGAGGTTTAACATTGATAAGATAAGATAGTGGTCAGTCCAGCAGTCAGCACGACATATAACATGCAAATCCAGCCTGTTCCTCTGCCCGGTAAAGACATAGTCCACTAGATGTCAATGCATCGCAACAATGCAACAATACCATTGCACCGCCACCTACCCTTATATACCTATACAGGACTTTGGGATTCCTATGTGCATGTTGAAAACTGTACTGGTATTATTTGTATTTGAACACACAAGAAACTTATAGGAAGAGAATGTTGGTAAATGGGAGGAAATATCACAATTATGTTGGTATTCATGTCAGAGCTATTGACAGATCCAATATCATTCAACTCAACTCAGGGGGAGGTGATGGCCTAGTGGTATTATCACTAGACTATTAATCCGGAAACTTAGCGAATGTTCTGGGGACCCAGGTTCAAATCCCACCAGGTGCAGATGGTGGAATTTGAATTCAATAAAAAAGAATTAAGAATCTACTGATAATCATGAAACCATTGTCGATTGTCAGAAAACCCATCTGGTTCACTAATGTCCTTTAGGGAAGGAAATCTGCCGTCCTTACTCGGTCTGGCCTACATGTGACTCCAGAGCCACAGCAATGTGGTTGACTCTCAACAGCTCTCCAAGGGCAACTAGGGATGGGCAATAAATGCTGGCCCGCCAGTGACGCCCATGTCCCACGAATGAATAAAAAAAAAATCTTTACTTTAAATGACAAATTTCAATCAGATTCAGACTTGTGTAGTGGCCCAAACATATTTCAGATGGAGAGACACAGGATTTGAAACAGACCGTGACATTTATTAATTGGCTGTGTGGTGTTACGCACCAAACTGCAAATAAGATTGTTTTGAATGTGTTTTTTTTAACTGCTCCTCCTGCAATCTCAACCTTATTCTATTCATCTCTGAGATGGCACAGAGCAACATAACGCCTGCATTATAGATGAGAGTGAAGTGAAAAATATTTGCTTTCTATTCAGAGCTCCGAGCTTGCGATTTCACTGCCAAATCCTTCGAATGGTTTAACATCTCTCATGCTAGTTGCAGTTGCAATTAGCAAAATAGTCTGGTATTTCCAGGTGGGTATTGATCAGTATGTGTGAGGGTTAAGTCAGAGGATTCCCGGAGAGTTGAGAGTTTGCCTCTGGCTGCAATTTTCTGTGTAATTGCATGAGGAGATTTGTTTCATTAAGATACAGATCATGGTCTAAAAGATCATGAAATTTGGGATGAGTTACGTCCAAGTCTCCTCAATATCTAATGATCGCCTTATGGTCCCTCCACCTAAACAAGCCCCCACCCACTTCAAACTGGGAAGTGATCGCAGACATGGCAGGAGAAAAAGGGTTGGATTTATCAGCAGTTATGAAGTCACTTTGCCAGGACTGAAAGTATCATCCCAGTCTGTGCTGCTGTTACTGGGAGAGGAGCAGCTATACAAGAGGGCACTGCCCTTGGATCCTAGTAGGAGTTTACCTGGTCTTCTTCCCGTAGGGCTGTGACCCCTCCTGAGTCCAGCAGGGTTTGAGGTGACCTCCAATTAAGCGTGGCAAGTAGCTCAATTTGTTGACTAATAGGCAGCCACACCATAAAGGTGCCTGCTGCTGCTATTGGCCGGGATTCTCTGGTCTCACGTGCCTCGCTATTCTTGTCGGCGAGAACGCTCAGCTAAGCCTCTGTTCATCACAGCAGGACAGGAGAACCCCAGCTGAAGTCAGAGAATTCCAGCCAATATGTCAAGGCATCAAGCTCCCCTCTCAACATCTTTCAACTCTATGGGCGCGATTCTCTGGCTCGCACAACCTTGTGCAAATCATGCCAGGGTCGGAGAAACGTAGGGGAGGGGCAATAGCACGGGTAGTACTGATGAGTGCCCCTTTTGAAATTCTCCCAACCCCTGCACCCCAACGTAATCTGGTTCATGCCCAGCAAGGGCAAACATGGCAGCGGGTTGCTCACTTGGGGAAGAGGTGAGGCTGACGCCAGCAAGTGGGGTGGGTTGTCTTAGCTGGCGAGTGGGGAGGCTTGCTGGTGTGTAGTGTTGCTGGAAATCGGAGTACCCTTTAACAATGGCACCCCGATCTCCGAGGTGCCGGTCTTGCCGCCATCTCTCCGTCCCCACTCCAAAAGAATTTGTAGTGTAGTTGAATTGTGAACTCAATCGCAATGACCCATCCAATGGGAATTTCCTGTCAGGGACAACACTTAGAATTTTTTGGGAGAATTCTGCCCCTTGTTGCCACCTGCTTTCAAACCCATCTCCAAAGTCATTTTTTTTTAACTGACTTATTGCAGTTTTCTGAGTATTTTTCAAAAGGTGTATCCACCATTGGGATCTCTTCTACATGTTCTGTTTCTCTGAATGGGTTTTATGGCATCGGTGTGAGATTCAATAATAACATCACAGGTTCTCATAGAATCCCTTCAGTGCAGAAGGAGGCCATTCGGCCCGTCAAGTCTGCACCAGCAAAATCCTACCCAGGCCCCATTCCCATAACACCACATATTTACCCCACTAATTCTGCTAACCTACATATCCCGGGACACTAAGGGACAATTTAGTATGGCCAATGCACCTAACCCACATATCTTTGGACTGTGGGAGGAAACCGGAGCACCCGGAGGAAACACATGCAAACACGAGGAGAATGAACAAACTCTGCACAGGCATCACCCAAGCTGGGAATCGAACCCAGGTCCCTGGAGCTGTGAGGCAGCAGTGCTAACCACTGTGCCACTGGAACTGATGTGCCTGGATGATGGCGAAATGAGCTGAAGATTTTATGATTCTATTGAAGGAAAGCAGACACGGTTGTGAGGATTTGGTGCCTTCCTAGAGTTCCATTTGCAAACACAGATTTATGTCCATTTACAATTATTTTACGTTTGCCGATATTCCCATGGGATTTACAGAGAATGTGTGTGTGTAACTGGAGATTAACAGAATGGAGAAATTTTGGGGTCTAATCTAACTAGGTCATTATTTTAAATTTATTTTTAAAACTGTTATAGATTCACTTGAATAAGTCCAGCTCACAGCAGCATCAAATCAGTAGATCCCTGTCAAAGGTCAAGCACACACGTTGGCTGGGATTCCCTGACCTCGCCTGCTGTTGTGATTCTCCGGTCCCGCTGCTATGAATGGAGATTTGGCCGTGCATCAAATTCTCCGTTCTTGCTGGCAGCGGGGCTTGTAAGACTGGCGAATTTGGCAAATATCCCAATATGGCTTGTTGGTAAATGAATCAAGTGTGTGGCATTGAATCAGATTTATTCTAGTATCATCCTCGAGCATTCTCTTTCACTTTTCTGTAATTTGGAAAGCCAAACAGTTCACTATGTCTGAAGTCTGATTCAGTTATGGTACGCAAATTTAGTAGCTAATGCAAGTTCAGCACATCCATTCAGCGATGGCCGAGCGGTATTATCGCTAGACTATTAATCCAGATATCAGCAAATGTTCTGAGGACCCAGGTTTGAATCCCACAACGCCAGGTGGTGGAATTTGAATTCAATAAAATATATCTGGAATTAATAATCTGCTGGTTACCATGAAACCATTGTTGATTGTTGGAAAAACACATCTGATTCACTAATGTCCTTTAGGGAGGGAAATTTGTCGTCCTTACCCGGTCTGGCCTATATGTGACTCCAGAGCCACAGCAATGTGGTTGACTCTCAACTGCCCTTGGGCAACTAGGGATGGGCAATAAATGCTGGCCCAGCCAGCAATGCCCAGGTCCCATGAATGAATAAAAAAGATCACCTGACAGGAGTACATGAAGGACACATTTTTGTTAATAACTTATTTTATGTGCCAAAAGAGTTAGTGCATTATTTATATGTTCACTGTATTCTATTTCAATAAGAAATATCAGAAAATTTCACAGAAATTACTATTGTTCATCAGCAATCGTGGCAGCTGGTTTACACAGCAAGGTCCATTTACTGCATTGAGATGAATGTGAACATCACACAACAATTGCACACTTCCATCATTGGTGGTGCTAGAACACCTCAGTTAGCATTCAGTAACTGCTTGTTCAGTACTGCAGAGTTACCTGCAACCTCAGATAAACTCTGCTTCTCAAATGACCATAGGTTTTATTATATAACTCTAAATAATTTAATAAAAATACGGACCAAATAACCAACTTTTAAAAAGGAGATTGAATTCCATCTGTACATTCTGTTCCAATTCTCCCCTGCCTTCTAAATATCACTTTGCCTCAAGACTCCACTTGATTCACCCAATGAATAATGTTAGGTGGATTATCTCTCTTTTTGAAGATATCTAGTGAGGAACGGAAGATTGGAAATTTGGATGACATCAAAAGAAAGAAGGAGAAGAAAGAAACGCACAAACGTAGCAGAAACGTTTGCAACAAGCATCCTGAGAATGAATGAGACATAAAAATGTATTGCTGATGAACAAAGATGTGGGGCTGAATCTTCACAATTAGTGCGCAGAATTCAAGTTAGGCTTTTTCCTGACTTCCAAGATGCACACCTGACTCATGAGTGAATTTTTCCAGAAATTTTGTTTCTTCGGGCAGTGTTCAGGTGGAGTTTGCAAGCCACAATTGAACGTTGGAACTTTGCAAGTGTGTAGGTGGGTTTGTTAGAAGGATCGCCCTTTGTTCTCAGAGGCAGCTGTCCAGCACCCCATGTAAAGACCGCATAAGTCTCACCTCACACTCACCTCTCAACCCTGCCCAACACAATGCCACCCAATGATCCCTCCACATCCTCCCTGTATATTCTCCATAACCACTCACCCAGTATTCACGATATATAAGTAGTACAGTGGTTAGCATTGCTACTTCACAGCGCCAGGGACCCGGGTTCGATTCCCGGCTTGGGTCACTGTCTGTGTGGAGTTTGCACGTTCTCCCCGTGTCTGCGTGGGTTTCCTCCGGGTGCTCTGGTTTCCTCCCACATTCTGAAAGACATGCTGGATAGGTGCATTGACCCGAACAGGCGCCGGACTGTGACGACTAGGGGAATTTCACAGTAACTTCATTGCAGTGTTATGTAAGCCTTACTTGTGACTAAGAAATAAATTTTAACTTTAACTTAACTTTATATACAGTCCCCAGGAGCCATGCAGTAGCAATGGGAATTATTTTAAATGCATGTTTAAACTCTTATTCATTAATCTCTCATTGATCCTGCAAAAAATTATAATCTGATAGAGGAAAAAAATAATACGTTAAGTGGCCAGACCCTGAAATTTAAAAAAAAGATGTTACGTTTCCACATCAAAGCAGATTTCCTGTCAATCAGTAGGGGTGGGCAGGGAAAATCTAGCCCAAGGACAGAATGTGTAGGGTGACCATAGAAATCTCAGGAAGGAGAAAGTGAGAGAGAGAACACGGAGTAAGAAGAGAAACGGCAAATGAATTAATCAGAAGGTATAAACAAGTAGAAGAGGGCAGTCTCCAATCTACTGCCTTAACTTTGGTGGGAAATTGACAGTGAGAGAAACATTTAAAATGTGGCTCTTTCAGCCATTTCTCCATGTGTTCTGCAATCCCCCACTGACAACTGGAGATCAGGAGAACCCTGCGGAGATAACCGAATTACTTAGCTGCATGTAGTGACAACACAATTCTAGGTCAGAATGGAGATGATTAATTATTTCCCCATCAGCTGGACACCACTGAAGCAAGTGGGATTGATTTTATATACATCATTTTTGTTCTGTGACTATCCTCCAATGGAGAAATCAGCCTGCTTTTAGCAGGAGAAGTTGTTGTATTTTGAGGCTATAAGCAAATAGCTTCTTTGTTGTGTAAAATATATTGTTGATGCAAGCCTTGTCATGAGCTCCACCCTGCTTCCAACTCATTGCTGACACACTGCTGTTAGCTGTGTGAGCAACACCACAGATGTTCAGCTAGTGATTGTACAGATACAATTCTTATCAGCCGTTGGTCCCAACGTTCTCACCAGTCCATCTGGGTGTTAGATTGCTGTAGTCTGGTCATTTACAATTGATGAGTTATCCCTTCTTTGCTAAAATTCTCTGGCCAGACGGTGCATCATTCACACAGCAGAATCTGCCCAATTATCCTTTCTGCCATCAACAAAAACAACTCTCTAATTCTTTGGACTTAGTGGTGTGGATTTTTATGTTACAGTTGGTAATCACGACTCAGGTATTTCTGCTTCTTATTTAACAATTTTTTCATACCATGGAGTCAGAGATGGTTTGGATTTGTGATTTCCACCTCTGGAAGTAAGTCTGTGGTGGGCAGACAGGTTAGAAGCCTTGTCTCAGTTCTTTGGGATGTTGGCCTATTTCTGTACATGTGATAACCACCTTAGCCCTTACCTCTCACCCCCTCAGCCCCCATGCCCACTCCATTCATCCATTCCCTCTCTATATCCCCCCACTTTTCCCTTCATTAGAACCATGCCAAATCATCCAGTATCCACTACGGACAGAACTCACGAGCCCTTTGATAGCGTTGCAAAGTCTTTGAGATGCTCATGAAATTGTCAATATAAATAATGCATTCAGAAACATCTTCAAAAAGCTTTAATCCTATTAACTGATCATAAAACTGTCAATCAAAACAAAGCTCACAGTTCTCTTGACTGTGGTGTTAATAATCCCTGTTGCAACTCACCCAAACATTCATAATGAGATTCCATTATTTGATTGAATAAACAAAGCCTACAGAACTGAATATATGAGTGCGGCTTGGAGCTCAGGCCAAACATTCATAATGGGATTCCAAATCACAGCTATGTCAACAAAGCTTCTAAGGCTGAATGTCTTTAAAGTAATGCTTTAAAGACCACAGCATGCCACTGCATCAAACAGCCAAACAGGCGATTGGACTTTGAATTAATGTAAAGATTAAATCATAAGGTCCAAATGACACATCTGAAGACTTGATGAATGCAGAGGAACACTTTATCCACTGGATAATTTACTCTAATACATTTGAACACATTCATATTGCTGGTTAATTTAATGGTTGTTTTTAAGAACAATGTGCTCTTATCAATCATTGCATTAAAAACATACTTAAATTATTATACAGCATCTAATTATGATACATGAAGTTGGCAACATCTTTTAGATTTTCCTGTCAAAATGTTCCCAACTCCTCAACAGTCTTCCCCCAAGGTTCATGAACTCACTGACCTGATGTGTTTCACACTATCTTCAGGAACCCACACACCTCGCTGAAGATCTCAAACCCGGGGAAATTCAAAATTGAGGCGGACATTTAAAAGTTTGAAGTGCATGTTGGGTCTCAGCATTTCTTGTGCCAGTCAAAATGGTGGCCGGCAGCAATCAGGAGGGAAATGGAAATTTATGGTAACCCTCACCTCTAATTTCAGTCACTCTGACATGGGTTTGCCTAGCATCTAGCTGATTGAATCCCCCCTTTTTCAATATAAGAATCATTTGCCAGTCTTCTGGCACTATATTCTTTGTTCGAATGATTGTTTATAAATATGTAACAGTGCTCCAAATGTTGCTCCACTCGCTTCTTTTAGTACGTGTAGTTTTACCCTCTCTTTATTTTACCAATAATACCCAGTCACTCACCCGGAGCAGTGCTGCAGTTTCTGCCACTTAAGAAGTGATCCGACCAGGCAGATGGGAAATGAGCAGATAAAACAGGGAGTGAATAATAGGCCATCTTCAACCAGAACCTCGTTCAAGTCCAGGCTAAATCCATTCCTTGGAGGGGGAAGAAAGGAAGGAGGTCAAAAGTTAGAAATTCACGAATAACTCAACCTATTGTACTTAAAATGAATTTGAGAAAAGAGGGTTAAGTTTGTAAAACAATAGAGAATTCACAGATTAGAACAATTGGAGAGGAAGACGAGAAGAAAATTAGAGAAACAAAGTGAATCAATTTACAGTCAACATAAAAGGGAACATTGAACTCTCAAAGATAATAATTCTCAATGGAATGACATAGGTTGAGGGGTGAACTGATAGAGGTTTACAAGATTATGAGTGGCATGGACAGAGTGGATAGTCAGATGCTCTTTCCTAGGGTAGAAAAGTCAAGTACTAGGGGACGTAAGTTTAAGGTGCGTGGGGAAAAGTTTAGAGGAGATGTGCAAGGCAAGTGATGAATGACTGAAAGGTGCTGCCCGGGGAGGTGGTGGGAGTAAGTACGTTAATGGCATTTAAGGGGCAACTAGACGAATCCATGAATAGGATGGGAATGGAAGGATACAGACTCTAAGTGCATATGGTTTTAGTTTAGGCAGACATCATGATCGGCACAGGCTTGGAGGGCCGAAGGGCCTGTTCCTGTGCTGTACTTTTCTTTATTATTTGTTCTTTGTAATACTAATGTTTAGGAGGATATAAGCAGACCAGTGAAATGAGCAGACACGTGACAGATAACATTTAATGCTGAGAAGTGATAATTGTTGGAATTTGGAAGGAACAATGAAAGGAGATAATGCAAAATAACAGGACAGTTTTTAGCTGGCTGCGGGAACAGAGAAATCTGGGGCACGGGGGCGTCAGATACACAAATGAGAAGAATGAAAATCAGCACTCCTGAATAGCTTATCAGAGACTATAATTTTACACAAGCTGTATGTGTCTACCCATTATCATGTAGAGGTTATGTCGCTAATGCTGTCAATACTTAAATCCTGCCAAAATAAGAATTCATCACTTAAACAAAAGATAACGGAGCCCATTTTGAAATGAAGAGTCCCATTCTGCCTCGGAGCGATAGCCATTTTGTCTGTGTGTGGTCTACAGCTGTGTATCCGACCTCCCACATCCCGGGTCAGCCTCTTGCACAGAACTTGGGACACACACAAAGAGGTGTTGGGATCTCGGTCAAGAATGTCCTCCCAGCTGACCAGGATTACATACACAATGGAAAAGTGTTTAGTGAGAGTTTACAATACAGTTGAAGTTTACGCTCAATTGTTTTTCAGATTGGAGGCACAATGGTATTCTGAATACAATGGTATTCTGCATGGTTCAGTACTTGGACCACTGTTGCTTTTGGTATAAGTTAATGACTTGGCATCGACAGTAAAGGGTAGTGTTTTCAAAATTTGTAGCTGACATGAAACTCTGAAATTTAGTAAACAGTGAGGACGGTAGCAGGGGCGGCACGGTAGCACAGTGGTTAGCACTGCTGCTTCACAGCTCCAGGGTCCCGGGTTCGATTCCCGGCTCGGGTCACTGTCTGTGTGGAGTTTGCACATTCTCCTCGTGTCTGCGTGGGTTTCCTCCGGGTGCTCCGGTTTCCTCCCACAGTCCAAAATGTGCGGGTTAGGTTGATTGGCCAAGTTAAAAATTGTCCCTTAGAGTCCTGAGATGTGTAGATTAGTGGGTAAATATGTGTGGGTAGGGCCTGGGTGGGATTGTGGTCGGTGCAGACTCGATGGGCTGAATGGCCTCCTTCTGCACTGTAGGGTTTCTATGATTTCTATGATAGGGCAGCATGGTGGCACAATGCATTAGCACTGCTGCCTCACAGTGCCAGGGACCTGGGTTCGATTCCAACCTTGGGCGACTGTGTAGCGTTTGCACATTCTCCCTGTGTCTGTGTGGATTTCCTCCGGGTGCTCCAGTTTCCTCCCACAGTCCAAAGATGTGCAGGTTAGGTGGATTGGCCATGCTAAATTGTCCCTTACTGTACCAAGGTGTGCAGGTTAGGGGGATTAGTGGGGTGAATATGTGGGTCCACAGGGATAGGGTAGGGGGTGGGCCTGGGTAAGATGCTCAGCCCATTGTGTCTGCACCGACTCTCTGATCAAGTGGCCTCCTCCTGCACTGTAGGGATTTGATGATTCTATGATAGGAATAGACTTCAGGTGGACATGGACAAGCTGGTAAAATGGGCACATGGCTGATGAAATTCAGTGCAGGAGAAAATAAGGGAGAAATTAGGACAATTAAAAAAATTCAACAAGTTGTAATGATCTGGAATTCAAAGCACAGATTCAAAAAGGAATTGGAGAGATAGTTGCAGAGCTGTGGGAAAGGGCAGAGGGATGGGAATAATTTCACAGAGCTAGCACTGATAGGATTGGATAAATTGCTGCCCTCTGCCTGATATCTTTCCATGATTCGCCACGACTCTGGGAGAATGGGGATACAATGAGGATAAAGAGAATATTGTACGTGTAACTGTGTGATTGTGTATGTGTGGTCCTAGGGTAGCTGAATCCATATCACAATGTGGCAGTCATTAAATATAAAAAGCCAGGCTCAATCTTTCACTGCACGCCAGAAAATATTTCTATAAAGAATGAATAAAATGTTAAACCAAAATCCAGTTGTAAGCACTCAACTAAAAGCAAAATATTGTGGATGCTGGAAATCTCCCCTCCCCTACAAAGCCATCTATCAGTTGTTCTTTAGTTTTGCTTTGTGTATGCCACTATTAACACCTTCCTTAGTCTTTAATACTACCATTAACACTCCCTTTGTCTTATGTGTATGTTCATCTTCCTTAGCTCCAACCTATCCCTGACATTCTATTCTTCTCTACCCCTTCCAACCCCCTCCTCATCCCTCCACCCTCCCCCCGTCCCCTTCCAACTATATAATTCATTACATTTCTACCGCTTTTCAGTTTTGAAGAAGAGTCATACGGGACTCGAAAAGTTAACTCTGTTTCTGTCTCCAGAGATGCTCCTGGAACTGCTGTTTATCCAGCATTTCCTGTTTTATCCCAGTTTATAAACAATGCTTTTTTTTCCCTGAAGGATTAAATGCGTTCTTATATCCAGTGATTTTGCTTTGCAGTGGGATGCTATCAGTGAGATGGATGAGTTCTTCACTCCGATCCACACTTATCAGGTCTGCAATGTCATGTCTCCAAATCAGAACAACTGGCTAAGAACTAATTGGTTACAGCGGCATGGGGCCCGTCGAATATACATTGAGATAAAATTCACCCTGCGAGACTGCAACAGTATGCCGGGAGTGGCGGGGACCTGCAAGGAGACCTTTAACCTCTATTACTTCGAGTCGGATAGGGACATTGGCAACAACATCTGGGAAAACCAGTTTGTGAAGATTGATACAGTGGCAGCTGACGAAAGCTTCACCAGTGTCGACCTGGGAATTCGGAGGCTGAAATTAAACACTGAAGTTCGTGGAGTGGGCCCACTCAATAAAAAAGGAATTTACCTGGCTTTTCAGGATATAGGAGCTTGCATTGCGATTGTGTCAGTGAGGGTGTATTACAAGAAATGTCCGGCCATGGTCCAGAACTTGGCTGTCTTTCCTGATGCAGTGACTGGAGCTGACTCCTCCTCTCTGGTAGAGGTGCAAGGCCAATGTGTGGACCACAGTGAAGAGAGAGATACGCCTAAGATGTATTGCAGTGCGGAAGGCGAATGGCTCGTTCCCATTGGCAAATGCGTCTGTAGTGCTGGTTATGAGGAGCAAAGAGATAGCTGTCGAGGTAAGACTCCTTTTGAATTTTCTTCAATAAGTGAAGTGGAAATGAATGGTAGCTTTGGATTTATGGTTCCCAAGGCTTTCAAACAATGGGTTATGCCTCATTCATACTTGGGTTTGCTTTAGATTGATTGATAGGGTTTGATTGCTGTGATTAACCAATAACTCCATTGGAAGTTATAATGTGATTGCCAAAATGGAGAAGATGAACTCAACGGATCTTGAATAATTCTCATCGGGTAATCCCTATGTTTCTATGTCAGTCACTGCACAGGATTTTCCAATCAATTCTTCTTAAACATTGACACCTGATATATAAATAAGATTAACATTTCACACAGTTTGTTTTTAAAGTGTGTGAGTGCTTGTTGGACATTGTTTGTCTTTGTACATATGTGTGTGTTTGTAGGCCTGTATCTACATGTGTGCAAGTTCTTGTATGTATTTGTACACATGTGTATATTTGTACATGTCCTACATTAGCGGCAGTATTAATGTTATGACTCTGTCAAGGTTGTAATGCACTAACTCCCATTGGGGACCTGATATGATGGCTTCTTCTTTAGCTTGGAAGTTACAAGTTGGAGATGCAAAGAAATCCACGTAAAATGTCCAATCTTTCAGAGGGGGACAAGCGGTTATCCATGTCTTATGTTACTGTCATAATTTGCTGCTCATTCACTGAGCAAAGGGGAATCGGGAGCTAGCCTTTCTGAAATGTAGGTTTATTCACAAAACCCAGAGACTCGGGCACAAACTCCCTTCCTGTCCATCCAGGTGGAAACCGGTTCTTACACATAATTAGAAATAGTGCTCTCACCCTTCCCAATTAGAAGAGTTGCTCTCACTTCCAACTAGAGTATGCACTTCATTGTGACAGCACCAGAACATTTACACTGCCTCTAATGTGGTGCATGTACACACATACACATGCGTACAAACTCATACAAAAACTTGCACACATGCACAGATACAAATCTATAAACATACACATGTACAATCAAGAACATGTCCAACAGTCACACACACACACACACACACACATGCAGAGACACACGCAGATACAAATGCACATACAAGAAACACATTTATAAACCCATACTGTGTACACACAGCATATGTGCACTTGAATAGATATACATTTGTATTGTATGTGTGGATGTATAGATGCACACATGTGCAAACATTGACAAACTCATGTATACAATTAGTCAGACATAATCATGTCAGCGTACAGCATGAAGACAGACTGGTGAACTGTGTGCAACTAAAAATAAGCTATACATAGAGATTAAAACCACTACGTCCATGTGTCTGTATACATCACTTCCTTTTCTGATAAATTTCAGAATGTCTTTTGGGATCACATGTTATTATCCAGTTTGTTTTTGAACATGATGGCCAGAGGTCAGAACTATGAAGTAACAAGAAATGATTCGACTGAGAGCGCAGTGGGACAGAACGCCAGCACTCCATCAGTTATAGTAAGGAGGGCAGAGTAAATGAAGACATTACAACCAGCAGCTCACCAGCATCTTCTTGTCCTTGTCCTGCTAAATGTTGCCATGGAAACTGAGGTACCATGGTGTCAGAGTTGACAAGGCTGATGATTAGAGGATGACCATAACCTCCACAAGGCCAGGACAACACAAAGCCACTCAGGATCAAGTGGAGTTTACCATTTCACAACAGCTTACATTTATATAGCGCTTTTCATATGGGCAGATATCTCAGGAACTTCATGAGAGCCTATTGGCATTGAGCTATAGAAGGGCACATTAGGATAGGTGAATAAAGGTGTGGTCATTTAGCTGGGTTTTCCAATGTGTCTTTCTTGTGTTTTATGCCTCGGAGATATGCAGAGATAAGACACCAATTTCTCTACGAGTGACAGGCGTTTCATTCAATACTTTAAATTTTCTACTCTCTCATGTTTACAGCAGCTCGCCTTAATTTATTATTTTTTTTCTAATTAGCGACCACAGGTTAACTAATCATATACAGTGAGCCGGCAACAGACCTGCTTAATCAAACACTGAGTGATTGAACACTACAGTCTGAAAGGAAGTGAGGGAGGTGAAGAGCTGACCATATGTAATTGTTATATCTTAAACAAAGCTCTGGTAATCTCGTTATGTATTTTAAATTATTAAGACTAATATTGACTGAGGCTGAGGAAATGATCTAAGATTTCATTATCCTGATATCTATTGTAACTGTGATTTTTTTGTGCTGTGTGCTTCAGATTGAATTTGCTATTTTGATGTTTTTTGATGGAATAATACATTGGTTAATGAGATACCTACAACCTAATCTACTAAATAGGCTTTTATCCCTTGCTCAATTAGTTGGAATTTAACCCAGTTTGATGGGTTTTGAAATGTGGTTTATTTACTCCACTTGCCTGTCTTTGACTCAGGTGGTGACCTGTGGTTTTATTGATTGCTGAAGAGGTGCACATTCTCGAATCAGTATTTAATTGACACTCTTCAATCGGCTGCAAGGGGATGACTTAGAAACAAAACCCTGGATAGATTTAGCAGCTCCATTGATCATGGGAGAGTGATTGCCATTGGCCCGTTTCAAATGATTTGACTTATTATTGTCACATGTTAGTATGCAGTGAAAAATATTGTTTCTTGCACGCTAGACAGACAAAGTAATAGAGAAGGAGAGGGTGCAGAATGTAGTGATCAGGAGCACAACTCCTGAGAAATCCAGGATAATATTCTCATTATTTAGCTTGCTGGCAAATAGAACACCAATAATGTGCAGCGTATAGATTAGTGGTCTTCAGTTTATTGAAAACAAGCAAACTGCAGCGTATAGAATATCTGCAAACTGTTGCATATAGAATACTAGTAAATTGTAGCCTATGGAACACAAGCAAACTGCAACATTGAGAACATCTATGCAACATACATAAGACTAGCACAGTGCAGCATATAGAGCACTAGTCAATTCGACAATGTCAACATATAGAACATTATAAACTGCTACATATCGAACGTCAGTAAGTTACGGAATATAAAACCATGTAGTTACTGTGGCTTATAGAAAACATACACTGTAGAAAACACTCGTAAATTGCAGCATATAGAAGACAAGTGGTCTGCAGTATATAGAGCATGGGTAAACTGCAGTGTATAGAGGTTTGGTAAATTACAGTTTTGTTCACTCATTAAAAAACATCTTATACAGGACTGTTGCACTGCAGCATATAGAACACTAGAAAACTGTAACATGAAGAACACTAGGGGAGGTGGTGGCAGAGTGTTATCCACACTGGGCCAGTAATCCTGCGTCCAAATTCCACTGCAGCAGATGTGAAATTTGACTTCAATTAAAACCTGGAATAAAAGAAGCAGTTGTCATCAAATCGTCATCAAAACCCATCAAGTTCACTAATGCTCTTTAGGGAAGGAAATCTACCGTCCTTACCTGGTCTGGCCTACATGTGATTTCTAAGTGGTCTTAAATGGCATAGGAAGCCAGTCAGTTCAAAGGCAATTGGGATCAACAGCCAGTGAATTGAGATTGGGATTGGCAATTGGGATCAACAGCCAGGGACGGCACGGTAGCACAGTGGTTAGCACTGCTGCTTCACAGCTCCAGGGTCCTGGGTTCGATTCCCGGCTCGGGTCACTGTCTGTGTGGAGTTTGCACATTCTCCTCGTGTCTGCGTGGGTTTTCTCCGGGTGCTCCGGTTTCCTCCCACAGCCCAAAGATGTGCGGGTTAGGTTGATTGGCCAGGTTAAAAATTGCCCCTTAGAGTCCTGAGATGTGTAGGTTAGAGGGATTAGCGGGTAAATATGTGGGGGTAGGGCCTGGGTGGGATTGTGGTCGGTGCAGACTCGATGGGCCGAATGGCCTCCTTCTGCACTGTAGGGTTTCTATGATTCTATGATTTCTATGACACCACATCACGAGTGAATAAAAAATATTTAGTGCCTATGCAAACAATATTAAGCTGCAGCATACAAAGCACAGTGAACATTGAATACAGGAGTTGGGAAATCTTGTTGAAGTTGTACAAGACATTGGTAAGACCACATTTGGAATACTGTGTACAGTTCTGGTCACCCTATTATAGAAAGGATATTATTAAATTAGAAAGAGTGCAAAAAAATGTACTAGGATGCTACCGAGACTTGATGGTTTGAGTTATAAGGAGAGGCTGGATAGACTGGGACTTTTTTCTGTGGAATGTAGGAGGCTTAGGGGTGATCTTATAGAGGTCTAGAAAATAATGAGGGGCACAGGTGAGGTAGATAGTCAATATCTTTTCCCAAAGGTAGAGGAGTCTAAAACTAGAGGGCATAGGTTTAAGGGGAGAGGTACAGAAGAGTCCAGAGGGGCAATTTTTTCCAAACAGAGGGTGGTGAGTGTCTGGAACAAGCTGCCAGAGGTAGTAGTAGAGGCAGGTACAATTTTGTCTTTTAAAAAGTGTTTAGACAGTAACATAGGTAAGATGGCTATGAGGGATATGGGCCAAACGCAGGCAATTGGGACTAGCTTAGTTGTTTAAAACGAAAGGGCGGCGTGGACAAGTTGGGCCAAAGGGCCAGATACCATGCTGTAAACCTCTATGACTACAGTCACTAGGATACTGGTAAACTACAGGGTAAGCTGGAACATATAGAAACTGGTAAATAGGGCAAACTCTATAGAATATGAGAAAACCTCAGCATGAAGAATGTGACAGCAGTGTTTTGACCTTCATTTTATCATAGACATGGTGCTGGTGTTAAATTCACTAATACAACAGAACTGAATGTTCTTGCTTTTTTTTATATATGGCTTCAATGATTGGGGTTCTCTGGAGTAAAAGCTGTGACTGTAAGGAGCAAATTTTATTCAATTGATTTATTTAAAATATGCTCCAAGTGGAAACAGGGATATTTTTAATAGAAATCTATATATTCTGATGGAATAATCTTTCTCTGAATGCATTTCATGGCTATCAGATATTTATATATGTTTCCCACAATTCAGAAAAGAAACATGTGTTTCTATAGCACATTCTGAAGAACTTCACAGATAATGAAATACGTTTGAAATGTAGGCTGGGATTTTACAGCCCCGCCCGTCCCAAAACGGTAAAATCCCGCCTGAGGCCAATGGAACGTTCCATGGTCTGCCCCTAGCCCGCTCCGATTCCGTGGCAGGCGGGATGGTAAAATTCCAGCCGTAGTCACTGGCAATGTTGCAGTGATACAGCTAATATGGACACCACAAGCACACACAAATACTATTGAGACTAATGACAGCTAATCTTTTAATTATGTTGTTTGAGGGCTAAGTATTTGCTAGAACATTTGGAGGACCTCACCTGCTCTTCAAATAGTGCCAAAGAAGCTTTTATGTTCATTTTAAAAGAATGAAGAACAGGCCCTTCGGCCCACCAAGCCTGTGCCGACACATGGTGCCTTTCTAAACTAAAGACGTTTTGCCTCTATGTGGTCCATATCCCTTTATTCCCTGCCTATTCATGTATCTGTCAAGATGCCTCTGAAATGTTTTGTATCTGCTTCTACCACCTCCTGGCAGCACATTCTCGGCGCTTACAACCTCTGTGTAAAAAACTTGCCTCTTACATCTCCTTTAAACATTCCCCTATTCACCTTAATCCTATGTCCCCCAGTAATTGACATTTCTACTCTGGGAAAAAGACTCTGACTATCCATGTCTCTATTCAGGCCTCGCATCATTTTGTAAACTTCTATCAGGTCGCCCCCTCAGCCTCCGATGTTCAAGTGGAAACAAACCAAATTTGTCCAATCTCTCCTCATAGCTAATACCCTCCAAACCAGGCAACGTCCTGATAAATCTTTTCTGTACCCTCTCCAAAGCCTCCACATCTTTCTGGGAGTGTGGTGACCAAAACTGTACTTTAGATGGCAAACAGAAACTTGACGCTCTGTCAGCAAGGGCGGGAATGGTTGCTGGCAAGATTTGAAAACCATGTTCCCGGAAGGAATAGGATGTAATTTTCGATGGGAGAGTGGGGTGGGTGTCTGGAACTCGCCATGCTACCATTTAAATGTCTGTTAGTTGTGGAGTCCATTGAAAGTCCTCAACAGACAAGCTTGGGATTTTCTATCAAAAAGCATGAGGAGCACAAAGGGTGAAACTGGTGTGCAAACAGCGGGGAGTCATCAGGGTTAATGGTGGCACTGGTTAGCTCATACACATGATAGACAATCACGCTCACCCAGTGGCACACACTTTCTATTGCTGATGCTGAGGGGGGGGGTATTCCTCTGCATTGAGAGGTGGACATCCTCAGAATGGCATCCAGCTGCTGGCGTCACCTGGAGAGCAGAGTTTGGCAGAGAAAAAACAAGCCGGCAGCAGGACAGTAACTGGAGATGGGAACAGATTACCCTAACAGGGGGCAGAGCAGTGAGGAGCCACCTCAGTTGAGGTGTCCTCCTGGGCAGACTCGAGGAGCATAGAGAGGGGCTGCAAGGAGAAAAAGCCACTACCCAAGATAGGGAAGGTACCAGCCAAGATTGGCTAGCTGCAGAGGACAGAATGATAGTGCTGGAGGCGGTTGCACACATCCAAGCAGATGGTCTCTGATATTTGGGCTATGGTGCACAGTTACCTGATATCTCATGACCTCCAATGCAACCATTAAGGTCTTTGTGGTCCTGGGTTTTTATACATCCAGGTCATTCCAGGGATCAGCTATGGACGTGGTTGGCATCTTGCAGTCAGCAGCTCATCAAACCACCATGGATATCCTACCCTACAGGGCAGGGAATACATCCACTTTACAGAGAAGGATGTATAGGCATAGAGGGCATAAGGCTTTGCCAGGTCCAGGAGGGTTGTCGATTACATCCACGTGGCCATCAGTGCACCAAAAGAGCAGCCAGCCAGATTCTGCATCAGAAATGGCTTCCAGATATTGAATGTGTATCTTCTGGGGTGGCGGGGAGTGGGGTGGGGGGCTGCATTTTGTTCCCAGGCAGATATCTTTATCTTGCGAAAGTCTCAAGATTCCCCCCATTTTCAGGCCCAACATCCAGGCTCAGAGTGGCTGTCAGAGATCAATATGATTGTAAAAATAAAAATCAACTGAGAAAAGAAATAGACATAACTTCACCCAGGTGATCCATCGAGTGTAAGCTAATGGCATGGTGCCTTGCTCGCTTGCACTCTCCTCCGAGAGCTCCCCCTGCAGTTGGGGATGAGATGGAGTAAGACAGCTCCATTGTACCTGCATCAGGCTGTGATGCCTCTCCCTTCTGTCCTCATCACTAATGGGACTCCTCCACAGGCTGCTGCACCTGCCTCATTGCAGGGAAGTCTCTGTCACAGGGAGTTCTGGCAGGGAAGAGTCCTGCCTCGGAGGTGGCGAGGAGGCCAGGGATGTCCCTCATCGACCTTTGACTGCCTCAGCACTTTCATGGTGTGCTTGCATGTTGGACATAACTGACATCCACCCCTTGCTCTCTGTGTCATCAGTGACAACCTTTTACAGAGTGACTCATTATTTTGTGGCAGCAGCCTCCTCCTGTGCAGTGTGATGCTGTCTGTGAGGGTGGGAACTCTTTAAATGGAGGTCCAGGCATTCAAATCCCTGGATTCCGATGCAGCACATGCTACATGGACTCTTCCATTATCTACCCAAGGCTCCGACAACTGGAAACCCACCTGCCTCTGTTACTCCTGGAAGACCCTCCTTGTCTGTGACACCTGAGGCCCAGCCTCACCCAGTGGAGCATGACAATGTCGGTTCTCCGAAGGAGATCTGCCCACAGCTAACTCCACCTCACTCTCCACCTAATGCTCACCCTCTCCTCCCATCCTAATTCTGGTAATGGCCCCACTGAGGTGCATATCTCGGCAGTGGTTGGTGCAGAGATACGACGTGAACCTGCTGGCTTGGTGAAGTCTCCCCTAGTCGAGAAGGTTGGCGATATCCGCTCCAAGCAACATGGCTGCAGGCCCCTGTGGGAGAGACAGGAAGGAGAAGGTGTTGAGGAGAATGTAGACAGTTCAGTCAGTGCATCAATGTAACCAACCCATTAATGATAGCGATTGACAAAACAATGCACATATTGAACAAAAATTACTTCCCTTTCCTTCCACCTAATGATAGCAATCAAATGATCCTGATCTTCTAAGGGCAGCAGGGTGGCACAGCAGTTAGCATTGCTGCTTCAGCGGTTAACACTGCTGCCTCACAACACCAGGGACCTGGGTTCAATTTTGGCCTTGGGTGACTGTCAGTGTGGAGTTTGCACGTTCTCCCCATGGGTTTATGATTGCATGGGTTTCCTCTGAGTGCTCTGGTTTCCTCCCACAGTCCAAAGATGTGCAGGTTAGGTGAATTGGCCATGCTAAATTGATCCTAGTGTGTAGGTTAAGTGGATTAGCTTTGGTAGTTGTGCTGGTTTGCGAGGATGGGCCAGGGGTTGGAGTGGGCCTGGGTGGTGCAGGATTGATGGGCTGAACTGCCTCCTTCTGCACTGTAGGGATTCTCTGATTCCTGGCTCCCGGTCTCGCAATCACTGATGGTCTGTCACAATGCCTCCTCCATGACTGAGGTGGTGCAGGTCAGTCACTCTGCCTTCTGCACTCCTCCTGGGCCTTGTGAGTTCCCATCTCCTGCAGGACGGTGGTGGGAGGGGAGGATGAAATATGAATAGGTTGTCTTCCCTCAACTCTCACAGCATAACATTGACATGAGCTAAAACAGAAACTGCTGGAAATTCTCAGCAAGTCTGACAACAACTGTGGAGAGAGAATAGAGCCAACGTTGAGAGTCTGGATGACTCTTCGTCATGAGATGTTGAGTTCCTCAGAGATCCCTTCTCCTCACTTATGCTATACTCATTGGAATTCAGAAGAATGAGGGGAGATCTTATAGAAGCATACAAGGTTATGAAGGAAATAGTTAAGATAGAAGCAGGGAAGTTGTTTCCACTGGTGGGTGAAACTAGAATTAGGGGGCATGGCCTCAAAATAAGGGGAAGTAGATTTAGGACTGAGTTGAGGAGGAACTTCTTCACCAAAGAGTTGTGAATCTGTGGAATTCCCTGTCCAGTGAAGCAGTTGAGGCTACCTCATTGAATGTTTTTAAGGCAAGAATAGATACATTTTTGAACAGTAAAAGAATTAAGGGTTATGGTGAGCGGGCGGGTAAGTGGAGCTGAGTCCACAAAAAGATCAGCCATGATCTTATTGAATGGCGGAGCAGGCTCAAGGGGCCAGATGGCCCATTCCTGCTCCTGGTTCTTATGTTCTTATGTCTCACATGTGAAGTTGGCTGACATCTCAGTAATGTTACTGAGCAGTGATGGGAAACACTATACACGTGCAGTCTCCTGAGCTTGTGTGCATGCTGCTGTGCACAGAGTTAGAGAAGATCACATGGGCATGGTTCGCTATTCACCTTCCCAGGTCATATGAGGTCACTGAATAGCTTGTAGCACGAGACCCACATTCTCCTATTCACACTGACCGTTGACCTCCTCCACCATTCCCAGCCATGCCCTTTTGGTGTCCTCGGGAGGGACATTTCAGCCAGGTGCCAGAAACAAAATCTCCCACCTCTCAGGTCACAGCCTCAGTGGAGATCTCCAGGGAGACATCAGTAAAACCTTGGGGTTGGCTCATGTCTGTCTGCCTCCTCCAATCCCGATTTGTTCCCTGTACAGACTTTGCCACAGTGAGTGGCAGGCCCAGTCATGGCTGCCATTTGCATTTACAGAATTCTCTTCACTTCCATGTTCCTCCTCCAGGCTGTTTCTACCACTGATTGGATACTGAACCTTCCCCCATCTGTACTGCTGATTGGGCACTGAACCTTCCCCCATCTGTACTGCTGATTGGATACTGAACCTTCTCCCAGTTGTACTGTTGATTGGACACTGAACCTACCCCATCTGTCCTGCTGATTGGGCACTGAACCTTCCTCCATTTCATTCCATCTGCACTAGAGGATTTTACCACATCAGTGATGCTGATGCTAGGCAAGGTAAGCACCCAGAACAGCACTCGGTTAATACTGTACTGGAGAATTAGCCTAGAATTTGTCCTTTTTGAATTGAACTCGCAACTTCCTCTCTCTGACAAAAGAGTGTCACCCACAGAGCCACATTTGTGAAGGTGCTTTCACCTCTTCACATTTGGTGCAGTGGGAGAGACAGGTGGACAAAGATTCTGGTTGCTGAATCTTGCATCTCCCACTGCTCCAAGTTCAATTTGACAGCGATCAATGTTGTTTCAAATTTCAGCCCATTCTGCTGTTTTTGACAGAGAAAATCAAGAAGGAAACATGGAACAAACTGGGCTAATAATCAACGATTTGTGACCATTTTTGAGATGTTCTCTGGTGGCTGGTCACACGGATGATCCCAGGAATGGTAGGCCTGACATACGATGAACGTCTGAGGATCGTGGGATTATATTCATTGGAGTTTAGGAGGTTGAGGGGAGATCTGATAGAAACTTACAAGATAATGAACGGCTTAGATAGGATGGACGTAGGGAAGTTGTTTCCATTAACAGGGGAGACTAGGACGCGGGGGCACAGCCTTAGAATAAAAGGGAGTCACTTTAGAACAGAGATGAGGAGAAATTTCTTCAGCCAGAGAGTGGTGGGTCTGTGGAATTCATTGCCACAGAGGGCTGTGGAGGCCGAGACGTTGAGCGTCTTCAAGACAGAAATTGATAAATTCTTGATTTCTCGAGGAATTAAGGGCTATGGGGAGAGAGCGGGTAAATGGAGTTGAAATCAACCATGATTGAATGGTGGAGTGGACTCGATGGGCCGAATGGCCTTACTTCCGCTCCTATGTCTTATGGTCTTATGGTCTTATGGTCTGAAGAATCAGTCCAGATTTTGAGTGAGTCAGTATCAGCTCAGATTCTATCTCTGAAGCAGTCACACACTATCCTGACTCAGATAACAGCAAGAGGCGATGGCCAATGAATTCAGCTTCGTCAGTGTCAAACACATTCTGAGAGTAAAACCAAACAGCACATTGCCTCTTGAGTTACGTTCATCTGAAGAATGTTATCTCTCAGTAACAGGGTCACTAATATCCTCTCCCTGCCTTTTCTGATTGTTGTCCCATTAAATGCTTTACTCATCATTTAAATTCATACCCTTCAATATCCACATGTTTCCTTGCCTTTGCAGAGAAAGTTTGGCAATGGGACAGATTCATATCCTCAGATGCTTTTTGGCGGAGAGAGTTACAGATTTCTGCATCCCTTTGTGTGCGGAAATGCTTTCCAACATCACCCCAATCATAAAGGATTACAATGCAATTTTCCCTTTACAATTTCCAACAACCTACCACGCAAGGATAAATTGTCCTTTAACCCGACCATTTAGTTCATAACTTTATTGTGGAATATTGTTGGAAACCAAGTCATATATGGGGTGGGGGTGGCAAGGTGGCACAGTGATTAGCACTGCTGCCTCACAGCACCAGGGACCTGAGTTCAATTCCTGGCTTGGTTCACTGTCTGTGTGGAGTTTGCACATTCTCCCTGTGTCTGCGTGGGTTTCCTTCGGGCGCTCCGGTTTTCTCCCACACTCCAGGACTCTGAAATCGGCCCCGCAGGTGAACAAAGAACAAAGAACAATACAGCACAGGAACAGGCCCTTCGGCCCTCCAAGCCCGCGCCGCTCCCTGGTCCAAACTAGACCATTCTTTTGTATCCCTCCATTCCCACTCCGTTCATATGGCTGTCGAGATAAGTCTTAAATGTTCCCAGTGTGTCCGCCTCCACCACCTTGCCTGGCAGCGCATTCCAGGCTCCCACCACCCTCTGTGTAAAATATGTCCGTCTGATATCTGTGTTAAACCTACCCCCCTTCACCTTGAACCTATGACCCCTCGTGAACGTCACCACCGACCTGGGGAAAAGCTTCCCACCGTTCACCCTATCTATGCCTTTCATAATTTTAAACACCTCTATTAAGTCTCCCCTCATCCTCCGTCTTTCCAGGGAGAACAACCCCAGTTTACCCAATCTCTCCTCATAACTAAGCCCCTCCATACCAGGCAACATCCTGGTAAACCTCCTCTGTACTCTCTCCAAAGCCTCCACGTCCTTCTGGTAGTGTGGCGACCAGAACTGGACGCAGTATTCCAGATGCGGCCGAACCAACGTTCTATACATCTGCAACATCAGACCCCAACTTTTATACTCTATGCCCCGTCCTATAAAGGCAAGCATGCCATATGCCTTCTTCACCACCTTCTCCACCTGTGACGTCACCTTCAAGGATCTGTGGACTTGCACACCCAGGTCCCTCTGCGTATCTACACCCTTTATGGTTCTGCCATTTATCGTATAGCTCCTCCCTACATTATTTCTACCAAAATGCATCACTTCGCATTTATCAGGATTGAACTCCATCTGCCATTTCTTTGCCCAAATTTCCAGCCTATCTATATCCTTCTGTAGCTTCTGACAATGCTCCTCACTATCTGCAAGTCCTGCCAATTTTGTGTCGTCCGCAAACTTACTGATCACCCCAGTTACACCTTCTTCCAGATCATTTATATAAATCACAAACAGCAGAGGTCCCAATACAGAGCCCTGCGGAGCACCACTAGTCACAGGCCTCCAGCCGGAAAAAGACCCTTCCACTACCACCCTCTGTCTTCTGTGACCAAGCCAGTTCTCCACCCATCTAGCCACCTCCCCCTTTATCCCATGAGATCCAACCTTTTTCACCAGCCTACCATGAGGGACTTTGTCAAACGCTTTACTAAAGTCCATATAGACAACATCCACGGCCCTTCCCTCGTCAACCATTTTGGTCACTTCTTCAAAAAACTCCACCAGGTTAGTGAGGCATGAACTCCCTCTCACAAAACCATGCTGACAATCGTTAATGAGTTTATTCCTTTCTAAATGCGCATACATCCTAGCTCTAAGAATCTTCTCCAACAACTTCCCCACCACGGACGTCAAGCTCACCGGCCTATAATTACCCGGGTTATCCTTCCTACCCTTCTTAAATAACGGGACCACATTAGCTATCCTCCAATCCTCTGGGACCATCAGGGTGGAGGAGGTGGTTAAGAAGGCGTATGGTGTGCTGGCCTTTATCAATCGAGGGATTGAGTTTAGGAGTCCGGGGATAATGATGCAGCTATATAAGACCCTCGTCAGACCCCACTTGGAGTACTGTGCTCAGTTCTGGTCGCCTCACTATAGGAAGGATGTGGAAAAGATTGAAAGGGTGCAGAGGAGATTTACAAGGATGTTGCCTTGATTGAGTGACATGCCTTATGAGCATAGGCTGAGGGAGCTCGGTCTTTTCCCCTTGGAGAGACGAAGGATGAGAGGAGACCTAATAGAGGTGTATAAGATTTTGAAAGGCATAGATCGGTGGACTTTTGGAGGCTTTTTCCCAGGGTGGAAGCTGCTACGAGAGGACACAGGTTTAGGGTGCTGGGGGGTAGGTACAGGGGAGATGTTAGGGGTAAGTTTTTCACACAGAGGGTGGTGGGCGAGTGGAATCGGCTGCCGTCAGTGGTGGTGGAGGCAAACTCAATAGGGTCTTTTAAGAGACTCCTGGATGAGTACATGGGACTTAATAGGATGGAGGGTTATAGGTAGGTCGAGAAGGTAGGGATGTGTTCGGCACAACTTGTGGGCCGAAGGGCCTGTTTGTGCTGTAGTTTTTCTATGTTTCTATGTTTCCAAAGAAGCTGATAGTACAGAAATTGTAGGTTGTAAGAATTACTTCATATATTCATCACCTCAGAAGGTATAAATTGGTGAAAGGGTGTACAATGCCAGTGAACATCTTGGGCAGAAAGATTGGTTGATGGTTCAGGCTGTCAGAATATGAGATCCTTGTGCTGGTGTGGGCTGTATACTATCTTGTATTCACTCCTTCGATCTTTACTCTTGGAAATAAGTCATGAGGAGTATGGTTTAATTGTGGAAATGTTATTGAATAAAGGCGCCTCTAGGAAGCTCAGGGTATGACCTGAATTAGCATAAAATCTATAGCGCTATTGATAGGCTAACCCAACATAGTGTTGCATTTTTGAATTTGGTTTCAGATTGCATTTGTTGATGAAGGTTTGTTGCTCTGTCCAACAACACATCAGTGATTACACTGCTGACTCACAGCGCCAGGGACAAGGGTTTGATTCCGGCTTGGGTCACTGTCTGCGCGGAGTCTGCATATTCTCCCCGTGTCTGCGTGGGTTTCCTCCGGGTGCTCAGGTTTCCTCCCACAGTCGGAAAGACCTGCTGGTTAGGTGCATTGGCCGTGCTAAATTCTCCATCAGTGTACCCGAACAGGTGCCGGAGTGTGGCGATTGGAGGATTTTCAGAGTAACTTCATTGCAGTGTTAATGTAAGCCAACTTGTGACTCTAATAAATAAACTTAAAACAAAACTTAATGTCAGGCACATTTTACCAATTTATTAAAACCAAATTTCACACTTAATATATGAGATGCGGATGCTTGATCATATATCTGCACAAAATAATTTTAATAACTGTTCCAGTTATCCACCAACTTTTAACTATTATTATTTTTTCTTCCACTCCCACGAGTCTCTCTCTGCTCCACTCATCAATTCTGTGACTAATGCAAAATGCAGAAGGTGACTCTCTCCCAAGCCTCTTTGCCAACATTGATGCATTGCACACAACTACAAGATGTGGCATCGCGGAGTAAGATGATTTACCTTTAGACTGTGATCACGTGACCTCAGCATCGCCATCTTTTCAAGATGACTGATTGAGGACAAGAACTTGGAGTTTCGCAAATCAAAGGTCAAGTGTTTTACCGCACATTAGCAGTGCTCATGAATAAATCATTACAGCAACAACCAAATCTGCAATAAATATACACGGATGTATACGAACATACATATGAATTAGGAGCAGGCCACTCAGCCCCTCCAGCCTGCTCCGCCATTCAATAAAATCATGGCTGATCTGATTGTAATCTCAATCCCACAATACTGCCTAACCCCAATAACCTTTCACCCCCTTGTCAATCAAGAGTCTAGCTACCTCTGCCTTAACAATATTCAAAGGCTCTGCTTCCACTGTCTTTTGAGGAAGGGAGTTCCTGAGATTTCCGACATTGAGAGAAAACATATCTCCTAATCTCTACCTTATATGGGTGACCCCTTATTTCTAAACAATGACCCCTAGTTCTAGATTCTCCCACAAGACGAAACATCCTTTCCACATCCACCCCTTTTGCAAAATGTCTAAGATTGTTGTAATGCATTATGATTGGGTGATGCACACGAAGGATAGCAGGAATGTGGAACTCCCAAAGAGCTATTAAGGCTAAGTCAGTTACAACTTTCTAAAGTGCGATCAGTTTGTTTTTATTGGGGAAGGGTATTTAACGGTTTACAGAACCAAGACGAGCAGGTGGACTCAAGATAGGTGCAATAGGAACGTGAGGAAGAATGTTTTTACGCAAAAGGTGTTGGATGTCTGGAATTTGCTGCCCGAGTTGGTGGTGGAGGCAGAGACCCTAAACTCTTTTAAGAAGTACCTGGATCTGCACCTTGAGTGCTCTAAGCTACAGGGCTCTGGGACGGGTGCAGGATGGTGGGGTAGAAAGGGCACCTGGGTGTCCTCAGGCTGGCATGAACAAGATGGGCCCAATGGCCTTCATAGCATTCACTTTTCTATGGTTCAATGGTTTCTACATAGAACAGCCGTGACCTAACTGAATATCTGTGAAACATGATTGAGGGACTGAATGCGACCTTCTGTTCCATACTTCAGATACCTCATGATTGCTTGAAACTATTTTTATTGCTGATAATAACATCACATGTTTAGAATTATATATTTTGATGCCTACTGTTTTTTAAAAATTCACTGATGGGATGTGGACTTTGCTGGTAAGGCCAGAATTTGTTGCCTGTCCCTAATTTCCTTTGAGCTGACTGGCTTTTATCTGTTGCCTGGTGGGATTTGAACCAATGTCCCCACAGCGTTAGCTTGGGCCTTTGGATTACCATGGTCTCTCCTTATGACATTGTCTACAGGTTATAATAAATGGTGCTAGGTCACAGGTCGGCCATGATCTGAGTGAATGACTGAATCAGGGCTAAATGGCCTAATAACAACAATGTGAGCATTTTTCCTGTTTCTTGTTCAAAGTGGTGCCTGCTTTGGTCAACAGTATCATAGAATCTTTACAGTGCAGAGGGAGGCCAACTCTTGAATCTGATTCCAAGTTCAATCCCTACCATCCAATGTGGCAAATCATCTAAGTCCATCCTTCAAGGAAGTTCAGTTCCCTTTAAATGAGATGTTAAATTGAGACCTTATCTGTCCTTTCAAATGGATTCAGAGAATCCCATGACATAATTTGAAGAAGAGCAGGGGAGTTCCTGTGGTACCTGATCAATATTTATGCTTCAACCAAACATCACCACTACTAAAAAAACACTGAATATTGATCCTTCACCTCATTGCTGATGAACAATCTTTCCATGTGTAAATTGGCCGCTGTGTTTCCGTACGCTACATCAGTGATGAAGCTCCATATGTAATTCGTCAGCAGTAAAGAGATCTAGGATGTGAAAGACACTGGCCAGAATTCTCCAGCCGTTCACACCCCGCCACCACTGCCAGCGAGAACAGAGAATTAGCCTTCAACCAAATCTCTACTCGCTGCAGCCAGACCGGAGAATCCCAGTCACAGGCAAGGTCGGAGAATCCCAGCCACCATATAAATATGAGTCCTTTCTTTCAAAGGGGGATCAAGGTCTCAGCGTTATAGGCGGTATTATACCTGGAAAAAAAACATGCTTAGGGGTCAGATGAAATATATTTATTTTGAAAGATCCTCCAACTTGACCCCCCATCTGTGGCGGCACGGTGGCACAGTGGTTAGCACTGCTGCCTCACAGCACCAGGGATAAGGGTTCGATTCCCGGTTTCAGTCACTGTCTGTGCAGATTTGCATGTTCGCCTTGTGCCTGTGTGGGTTTCCTCCGGTTTTCTCCCACAGTCCCGAAAGACGTGCTGGTTAGGTGCATAGACTATACTAAATTCTCCCTCGGTGTACCTGAGCAGGCGACTAGGGGATTTTCACATTACTTCATTGCAGTGTTAATGTAAGCCTACTTGTGACTAATATATAAACGTAAACTAAAAAAAAAACGATCTTTGTTAAACCTGAAGGGGGGCAGGTTAGCCATTTAAACATCAGACTGAAAGTTTCAAGCAGTTTTAACTATGGCAAGCCAGATTTCCCAAGCCTTTGAAAACCCAGTAACTCAGTGGAGGCAAGGGGAGGTATTGGGGAAAGGAACTGCATTTGCAGCCCTGCTAATGGAGCAGAGGAAACAGGAGTGCTGCCTCAAGGCTCCCCAAGCTTATCTGGTTTCCCTCCTCAAGTAGAGCCCCTGCTCACTGTACCCTCAGTCACAGCTGAAGCTGTATCCTGCTCCAGAGTGGTCCCCATCTTTGGAATGTTTTACTGGTCAAGCTTGCTTCCAGATTGAATCCACCACCACCACCACCACCCCCCCCCCCCCCCCCCCGCACCCGCCCCCGCCCCCGCCCCCGCCCCCGCCCCCGCCCCCTTCTATTAAAAAGACACAGTGCACAGCAAGCGGGTAATCCTGAACTTTTAACGTTTCCCATCTGAAAACCATTGACCTGCTCAAAAAGCTTCTGTTCTGCTAAGACACGGATTTCCCACTGTAACTTTAGCCCTGAGGAGGTCCTGCCAATTCTCTATAAGTCACGGAAATGGCTTATGAGAACTTCCTGACATTTCAAGCATTTGCCTCCAAATGAGTGCAACTCCTGGAGTTAGTGTTTGGTCTAATTACACCTTCAATGGAGCAATGTTGATTGGAAGTTGGCTGCACTTTGTATAAACATCACTCACATATTCTCATTAACAAAACTAATGAATTACCACCTCGTACACAAATTGCACATGAAAGATGAAAGAGTAATGGATGAAAGGGAAACTGCAGTGTCTTGTATTTGGTAATAATGCAGGTGACCGATAATAAATTTGACAATCAACTGTGGAGCTTTGTGGTTTCTTTAATGAGACTTAAATTTCTGAAAGTGTTCAGATTGAACTTATTTTTATTCATTCATGGGAGATAAACGTCGCTGGCTGGGCCAGCACTTATTGCCCATCCCTAGTTGCCCTTGTTCAGAGGGGCAGTTGAGAGCCAACCACACATTGCTGTGGCTCTGGAGGCATATGTAGGCCAGACCAGATAAGGATGGCAGATTTCCTTCTCTAAAGGACATTAGTGAACCAGATGGGTTTTTTCGACAATGGTCATCAGTAGATTCCTGATTCTGGATATTTTTTTACTTATTGAATTCAAATTCCACCATCTGCCGTGGGGGGATTTGAAATCCAGTCCCCATTAACTGAGTTTCTGGATTATTAGTCTGGCAATAATACCACTAGGCCAGTGCCTCCCCAGATTGAACTTGTTAAAGCCCGTTAATTTCAAGACTTAACTTAGTTCAGTGCTAGCTATCACAGATGCTTCCAGTATGATTGCTAAACTGAAAATAAAAAAAATCCCTGTTGGTTCAGATTCTTCTTGAGGAAGTTTGAAAGTCAGATCCTGACCGCTGTATAATCCTCCTCTGAGGGCCCCCGTGCTGATGTAAAGCTGATGATGGGCTCAAGAATAAAGTGGCGGTCTTGATTGATTTTCCAGCGATGGAATCAGAGTTTCTATTTGCATTTGTATTAACTGTATTTGCTGATTAGTGAGTATAGTACAGAAAGCTCTCTCAAATTTAGATGACTAATATGCTCCAAGCAATTGAGGTTGGGATTGGCTCTAAATGATTCATATCTCAAAAGCTCATTACATTCATTGATGAAGAAATAGTTCCATTTTCTAATAAATAGCATTCTGATTTTCTTAAGGGTTTAGCTGTGTAAAAGCAGCAATTAAGGTGACTACAGTGCGGTGTTGGTTGACAAGTTAGCAGTTATAGGATGTTGGTAGTGTAGTTGACCCAGAGGCTGTGCAAGAGCAGAGTTAAGCAAGTTCGCACCGAAAGGGAACATTGCACTGGAGGGAGTGCAGAGGAGATCCACCAGAATGCTGCCTGGGATGGAACATTTAAGTAATGAAGAGAGGCTTGGCTTGGCTTGCTTTCATTGGAGCAGAGAAGACTGAGGGGTGATCTGACCGCGTTGTACAAAATTATGAGGGGCATGAACAGAGTGGTTAAGGAGCAGCTGTTCCCCTTAGTTGAAGGGTCAGTCACATAGGTTCATGGTGAGGGGCAGGAGGTTTGCGGGGTGGAGGGGGGTGGGGATGAGGAAAACCTTTTTTACCCAGAGGGTAGTGACAGTCTGGAGTGCACAGCCTGGGAGGGTGGTAGAGGTGAGTTGCCTCACATCCTTTAAAAAGTATCTGGATGAGCACTTGGCACTTCATAACATTCAGGGCTATGGGTCAAGTGCTGGCAAATGGGGTTAGGTGGGAATTCAGGTGTTTCTCACATGTTGATGCAGATTCGATGGGCCAAAGGGCCTCTTCTGCACTGTATGATTCTATTCTATTCTATGAGCTGGAGTTGGTTGAGATTGAAAAGTCTTAGAGATGTATCATTAACTGCTGATAAATGGAACGCTAAATCACTGGTACAAATGAGGGAGCATCATAAATTAGTAAATAATTAAAATAAATATATTTCTCAACATAATCCTGCAAATAATATATTAAGCAAACCACATTAAATATTAAAATGAATTAACAGCAGGGTTAGAGAAGCAGAAGGTTGGACAATAACTCAATATGTCGGCATTATTTAAATACCCAGCTGTTTAAAGAGCGAGTTCTTTACATGATTATCTTACAAGTTAATTCTTTTATTTTATTGTCAGATTCCAAATCAGTAATTCTATTTACATAACCAAATACAATGAATGGAGGATGATCAGAATAGACTTGCTGTTTGTGTTCACTTATCCATTTGGATAAGGGCAGCACGGTGGCACAGTGGTTAGCACTGCTGCCTCTCGGGTTCAATTCTTGGCTTGGATCACTGTCTGTGCAAAGTCTGCATGTTCTTCCCGTGTCTGCGTGGGTTTCCTTTGAGTGCTCTGGTTTCCTCCCACAGTCTGAAAGACGTGCTGGATTGGCCATGTTAAGTTCTCCCTCAGTGTACCTGAACAGATGCCGGAGTGCGGTGACTAGGGGATTTTCACAGTAACTTCATTGCAGTGTTAATATAAGCCTACTTGTGACTAATAAGCTTTTTTTATTATTGCTATCATCATCACATGCAGTATAAGAGGAAGAAACCAGTTGGTTACCCCTTTGCCCTCCGAACACAAGATGGCATTAGCACAATGGTTGCTTAATTCCGATTGATGTGGACAAAGAACGATCAAATCCATTGGCCCATCGAGTCTGTACCAACTCTCCGAAATGCATGGGTTTATGGGGATTAGGCAGAGGGGTGGGCCTGGGTGGGATGCTCTTTTGTAGAATCGAGTTGATAGGCTGAATGTCCTCTTTCTGCACTGTAGAGATTCTATGGTTCTATCAGTGAACATATTTGTTCTATTCAAAATGCAGATTGAAATAATCTTCAAGTAGTGACTGCAAGTCTAAATTTGGACCATTGCTGGGACCTCAATAAGACCACAATGAAAAAAGCGACCTAACAATACAGAATGATGAATGATCTTCAGGTTCTTGAATGGGGTTTTAATTACAGGTGATCGGCACAGTCTATGAGGACCCCCTCCCTCCAGCTGTCTAGTGGGTTCAGGAAACATTGGCTCAAGAGGTACTGGAAAGCAAGTGTTTTCAGTTTCAGGATATTATTGGAAAAAATTCTGAGGCACAGACAATCTGGCAAAAGATTAATCAAGGATAGTCAGCATGGCTTTGTCAGGGGGAGATCATGTCAAAACAAATTTGACTGAATTTTTCGAGGAGGTGACTAGGTGTGTCGATGAGGGTAGTGCAGTTGATGTAGTCTACGTAGACCTCAGTAAGGCTCTTGACAAGGTCTCGCATGGGAGACTAATCAAGACGATAAGAGCCCAAGGGGTCCAGGGCAATTTGGCAAATTGGATCCAAAATTGGCTTAGTGGCAGGAGGCAGAGGGTGATGATCAAAGGTTGTTTTTGTGACTGGAAGCCTGCATCCAGTGGTGTTCCACAGGGATCCATGCTGGTCCCTTGCTGCTTGTAGTGTACATTAATGATCTAGACACAAAAATAGGAGGTATGATCAGTAAGTTTGCAGATGACACAAAAATTGGTTGTATGGCAAATAGTGAGGAGGAAAGCCTTAGATTACAGAATGATATAGATGGGCTGGTCAGATGGGCAGAACATTGGCAAATGGAATATAGCCATGAAAAGTGTGAGGCTATATATATTGGGAGGACTAACACGGCAAGGAAATATACAATGAACAGTAGGACGCTAGGAAGTACAGAGGATCGGAGGGACCTTGGGGGTGCATGTCCAAAGATCCCTGAAGGACAGCAGGACAATAGTTAAGATGGTTAAGAAAACATATGGGATACTTGCCTTTATTAACCGAGGTATAGAATATAAGAGCAGGGAGCTGTGTAAAACACTTGTTAGGCCACAGCTAGAGTACTGTGTGCAGTCCTGATCACCACACTATAGGAAGGATGTGATTGCACTCGATAGGATGCAGAGGAGATTCACTAGGATGTGGCCTGGGCTGGAGTGTTTCAGCTATGATGAGGGCTGGTTAGGCTGTGGCTCTTTTCCTTACAGCAGAGAAGACTGAGGGGCAACCTGATCGAGGTGTACAAAATTATGAGGGACATTGATAGGATAGACAGGAAGAAATATTTCCCCTTCGGAGAGTGGTCAATAATCAAGGGACATTGATTTAAAGTGAGGGGATTTGATAAAAACTTTTTTCACCCGAGGGTGGTGGGAATCTGGAATTCATTTCTTGAAAGCGTGGGTGAGGTGCGAACCCTAAACATTTAAGAAGTATTTAGATGAGCACTTGAAACGCCATAGCAAGCGAGACTATGGACCAAGTACTGGATTAAAATGGATAGGTCTTTGTGGCCAGTATAGACATGATGGGCTGAAGGGCCTCTTTTTCCATGATTCTACAAGGTTTGCAGTCCTTGATCAGATCCTCTTCTGGTATCATGTACATTAATAAGATAAATGTATATCTTAAAATTATTCTGGAAAAAGTAAACAGATTGCCCCTGTAAGTGTAAGTATGAATTCTAGTGATGGATGGATAAAGTTCCTGTCAGAGTATATCACTCACTCGGTACATGTTATACAATTGTACTCAAGGTCCTAAAGGCTATGGAGATGGTGAATGCCATAAATGTTGACCATAGTCATTGATTGTACAACCGAGTCTAGCATCAGACAGACAATTTCGATTTATCCAATTTACAGAGGAATAGGGATAGCCCAATGAGAGCTGAATCTATCAGTAAATTCAAAAAGGAGTTTAATAACTACCCGGAAGAAACAATTTGGAGAAGTGGGATGTTTGAATCGAACTCTGGATTTGGGCCAGCATGGTGGCACAGTGGTTAGCACTGCTGCCTCATAGCACCAGAGACCCAGGTTCAATTCCGGCCTTGGGTCACTGTCTGTGTGGAGTCTGCACGTTCTCCCAGTGTCTGTGTGGGTTTCCTCCGGGTGCTCTGGTTTCCTCCCACAGTCCCAAAAATCTAGCATTGGCCATGCTAAATTCTCCCTCAGTGTACCCGAACAGGTGCCGGAGTGTGAGGACTAGGGGATTTTCACAGTAACCTCATTGCAGTGTTAATGTAAGCCTACTTGTGACACTAATAAATAAACTTTAAAAAAATCTTTAAAACACAAAATCTAGCTTGGCAATTCAATGCGGCATTGAGGGAGTCCTGCACTGCCAGTGGTACCGCCTTTGAGTTGAAACATAAAATCAAGGCTGATTTCACAGATGAGCCTGTCCCATGACCAGCTCAACCTCATCTTTGGTCTTTTACCAAATTGGAGCTACATTGTCTGGTGAAGATACAATACTGTCCTGCTTTGTACAGGTCACAGGGAGAACCATCTTCTTGCTGCTGGATTCAATACAGCTCATGTTGCTCAGAGTAGTGGCCTCAATGAGGATGACTCATTGTGTCGCTCGACTGTGATCAGATGATCACCGTAAGAGCTGTTGGTGCGAGTCAGGCCCCCGGTGTTACTGCTGTGAGCACACGCACTTAGAAATTTAACCCGGGGTGCAGCTCACAAAACGGCAACTGCAAAATGTTGTCGCTCCCAGGTGTATAAGTCTTTATCAGTCAGGGCTGTCACCTCTGGTTTTTGCCTCTTGTGCAGATGGAATAATAATGGAACTAATCGACTCCTGAAGAGGAAGGTTTGGCAGAGCTTGCTTGAGGCTGTGAGAAATCTGCTCCTGTTCGTGCTCCGTCTGATTGACTTAAGTCTTTCTGTTCTGACCAGAGTCAATTATATTGCAGCTGCCTCCAACTGCACTGCATTGTTACACCTACTAATATCAAGAACCCTTAGGTCTTGAGTTCAAATCCCACCACGGCAGGGTGTGAAATTGTATTCAATATTCCAGTAATTCATTTGGCTGCAATCAGGAAAAGAATGAAAGCTGTTGAGTTTTAGTAAGAACTGAACTGGGTCACTGTGATCCTTTGGGGAAGCCAACCTGCCAATCTGTAATTTAGTATTTTTCTAAATCACTCTTCATCTCTCCTGGAGGGAGTTAGCTGCTTTTTGAATTCCATCACTGGCTGCCGTCTAGTGTTTTGTCTAAAAAGCATTCATTCATGTGTGTTGTGGGATAGCCCAGCTTGGCTAAATGGCCAAAGCGTGGTGCAGAAAGACGTGAGTGGCATGGGTTTGATGCCTTGTAGTGATGGGCTTACATCCTCGCTTTGCCCCATGCTTGCAGAGTAGAATCATAGAATCCTTGCAGTGCAGAAAGGCCATTCAGCCCATCGAGTCCACACTGACAATAATCTTATCCAGCCCCTATCCCCGTAACATCACATATTTACCCTGCTAGTCCCCCTGACACTGAATATAAGGTGCATATTAGATACTACAATGATACCACAGTTTGTGTTAATGTATTTCACTTAAGAATTCAAGGAAATCTCCACAGAAATTGAGAATGGAAGGGCTGAGAAATTGAAATTTTATTTATTTATTAGAGTCACAACTAGGCTTACATTAACACTGCAATGAAGTTACTGTGAAAATCCCCGAATTACCACATTCCGGCACCTGTTCAGATATACTGAGGGAGAATTTAGCATGCCCAATCCACTTAACCACAAATGTTTAGACAGTGGGAGGAAACCAGAGCACTCAGAGGAAACCAAGGCAGACATAGGGAGAACATGCAAACTCCACACAGACAATTACCTGAGGCCGGAATTGAACCCGGGTTCCTGGCGCTGTGAGGTAGCAGTGCGAACCACTGAGCCACCATGCTGCCTCTAGTTATATAAAAAAAAATCATCTCTCTGAATTGGCGGGAGGTGCCTATGGCCCTTTGTGACTGTGGTTACTTACTGACCAGAAGTGACAAACTTCATGGTACGATGGCCTAACTGAGCTCTGGTTACCTGCATTCGCCATCAAGAGTGCATTGCATATAATGATCATGGGATGGGGGAGAGAACTAGCAATAAATACACCTTTATTTGTCTGCCATAGCTTAGAATTTGCAGAGATAGTTAATAATTGTGTACGAAGATGCTGAGATTGTCCACACAGCGATCAAGCATTAGACAAATTCCAAATCGAATGAAAATGAGCTGGAAGTATGATCAAACCATTTCGACTCTAATCCCTTCCATTCTCAATTTCTGTAGGGGGTTTTCTCGAATTATTAAGTGAAATGGATTAACACAAGCTGCAGCATCATTGTTGTATCTATATGCACCTTATATTCAATGTACAAAGTTATTAATGCAAAGCAGTTATGTCTTTGCAGCCATAAAGAAAATCAAAATTCTGTGCGATATCTTCAGTGCCTTCCAGTTTTCCAATCGTCAGCTTGTCAGATTTCAAGTTAGTTTTAGAAATATAAAAACTCCAGTCAGCAGATCCTGTGTAGTTAGCTTGATAGAGAAATGCGACATTGCAGTAAAGTATCAATGCGAGGACAACTCTGAGCTGAATTCAAAATCCCCATCGATCAGAATTTGAGCAAACCAGATTTGATTTCTCCAATTGCTTTCAGATCCTTGGAATTGTGGATATCTTTGCTGTGTGTCATTCAGCCCTGGATCAGGTTGGTTCTGTGTGTGTTTGTATAGAGGTGGAAACATTGCATTTGATTAGGTTCAGGCTGAATTCAATGCTGCATTGTAAAGCTCATTCGGAGTATTGATAATGATCTTTCATTAACTTCTCCACATCCGACCATTTCAAACCTGTGGCTCTTTGAGTTTCAAGCTCTGAAATAAAACGGCGGTTATTTTCCAACGCAATTCAGTGTGAGCTATACGGTGTTAAAGAGGCTTTGGCTTGAAGGGACCAAAGTGTTCATTCTGAAGTGGGTGGTGAAAAGCACACAGTGTTGATTAAGGGCTGTCTGGAGTAATAGATCTTTTATATTGAACTGTACTCGGGGAAGCTGGGCTGAAGATGGAAATTATCTCTTTATTTGGATCTCAGCAAGCGATCTATTCATTGCTTAAAGTACAATAATTATCTGTTAGCATTGGTGCATTGGTATTTGGGCCCATTGTGCGAATGCATAGAGTGATTGTCCTCCTCGGGGATTATGGCCTCAATCACTTTTTGCTTCATCCTCAGTTCTATACTGACCTAGAGAACCATCTACAATCACCGAGCTCTCCATTTTTGTTGACTCCATCGCAGGGTAGATTGGGAGCAAATGAATGCAGCTTCATTACTACCAAGCCAGGCCTGTGTTAGAATCATAGAATCCTTATGGTGCAGAAGGAGGCCATTTGGCCCATTGAACTGCACCAACAACAATCACCCGTAGGCCATATCCCCACAACCCCACATATTTTCCCTGTTGCTCCCCCTGACACGAAGGGACAATTTAGCATGACCAATCCACCTATCTCACACATCTTTGGACACTCAGGTACAATTTAGCACGGCCAATCAACCTAACCTGCACATCTTTGGAGTGTGGGAGGAAACCGGAGCACCCGGAGGAGACCCACACAGACACGGGGAGAATGTGCAGACTCCACACAGTCACCCAAGGCCGGAATCAAACCTGGGTGCCTGGCACTGTGAGGCAGCATCACTAACCACTGTGCTGCCCTTAAAAGTTAAAAATAAGCTCACAATACAAAGTAGCACTCCTCCACACACTAACAACCTGGCAAAAAATTTAAAAAAGCATAAATAAATCTCTGGCCTGTGTGATGGTGACAGACAGAAGAGTAAATTCAAAATTATTGAGCTTTCCATTGGTCCATTTTACACCAGCCAATCTGGGCCAACATTTTTTATTCTCAAAAATACACCAGGTTTTGAGGGGCAGAAAATGTTTGCAGAGTTTTACAGCTGCTAGCTTTTGCTCCACTGCGTGCTTAAACAAAAGAGAAAAGCTCAGTGAAATGTTCTGATATGAAGTATCTGGAGAACAGAAATAATCTAATGATATCAGAAGCATTTTCCAGCCACATTCTCAGAGGAAATAATAGGAATGGTTATGAAGTATTTTAACACTGGCCTGTATTTTGTTCTGTGCAGTGACTGCAAGATCCTGAGGGGTTTTGACAGGGTAGAGGGTGAGATATTTTCACTAGTGGGAGCGTCTCGGACAAGGGGACACAGCTACAGGGATAAAGGACTGGTCATTTAAAACTGAGGTGTGTAGAAGTTTCTTCACGCAGAGGGTGGTGAATCTCTGGAATTCCTCTGCCCCAAAGGATGGTGGGAGGCTGGATCATTAGAAGTGTTTAAAATGGAGGTGGAGAAATATTTGATAGATCGAGGAATAGAGGGTTATGGGGAAATGGCACAGAGAAGGAGTTGTGGCCAGCATAGATCAGCCATGATGGTATTGAATGGCGGGGCAGGCTTGAAGGGCCTGGTGGCCGACTCCTGCTTCTATTTCTTGTGTTCTTGTGTGCGTCATAGTGGAATGTCTCACTTATTAATTTGGTGCAAATCGGATTGGTGCTAATATGATAAGAAGCAATAGGTTTAGGTTTTGGAATGCACGGTGGCACAGTGGTTAGCACTGCTGCCTCACAACACCAGGGACCTGGGTTTGACTCCCGCCTCGGGTGATGTGTGGCGTTTGCACATTCTCCCCATGTCTGCGTGGGTTTCCTCCGGATGCTCCAGTTTCCTCCTACAGAGCAAAGATGTGTGGGTTAGGTTGATTGGCTATGTTAAATTAACCCTAGTGTCAGGGGGATTGGTAGGGTAAATATAAGGGGTTATGGGAATAGGGTCTGGGTGGAATTGTTGTCGGTGCAGACTCGATGGGCTGAATGACTTCCTTCTGCACTGTAGGGATTCTATTCTATCAGGTGACACTAGAGAAGATGTAAATGGCAACATTTAAAAGCCGTTTAAGTCGCTATGGTTGATGCGCAAGCTGTTCTGTGATGAAGGAACGAGTGCTTTTAAAATTACTATTTTTTCTTTATCCTTGCAATGTGGGAGATGTGGGCGATGTCAGCATTTGTTGCCCATCCCTAACTGCCCTTTGAGTTAAGAGTCAACCACTCTGCTGTGGGTCTGGAGCCACATGTAGGCCAGACCAGGTAAGGACAGCAGATTTCATTCCTTAAAAGACACTAGTGAACCAGATGCGTTCTTAGAACAAGCAATGATGGCTTCATGGTCACCATGACTGAGACTACTATCATTCTAGATTGTTTTTTATTATTAAATTTAGTATTTAAATTTTACCAGCTGCTGTGTTGGGATTTGGAACTGTATCCTCAGAGAATTAGCCTGGGCCTCTGGATTACTAGTCCAGTGGCATTACCAATCCACCACCATCTCCCTTCAAATGAAACAGGTTTTGTATCTTGTTACATTACTCCAGTTATGTTGTTCAGGATCCATGTGTGAAGCACGATTAGGATAGCTGGGGGTAAGTCGATGAAGTTGTTCAAGAATAATCCAGTCCTCATCTTAAAGTCAGTGGCTCAGTTTATGTGGTGAGTGGTGAACGAACAGGATTCAGCCATTCTGTTCCACTGGCCTACAGACTCTCAACTGCAATTTGTCATAATTTGGCACCTCCCTGTAGGGGATTAAGACCCTGTTTGAAGAGGGTAGGCAATGACATGTTAACTCAACTGAGCAGATTTAGAATCCTTACTCGCATATCCCATAGGCGTAAAAAAAACGAGAGTCTCACTGGCGAGACCTTTTTTACAGATATACCCCACCCCCTCCGCCTGTGACGTAATGCGGTTCTTCCCCAACATATTCCACGCCCCCTGCCCAACCCCCCAAGATTGGGATCAGCCCCTTTGCTGGTGTGACATCACATCGGCGTTGTTTACGACGGGTTTTTAAAATGGGAAATGGGCAGAGGACACTTGCTAGGGGCACACAGGTAAGTATAATCCACAGGGGGATGCCCCATGCCAGAGGACAGTGCCAAAGGGCAGTGCAAGGGGGCACTTCCAGTATGCCAGGGGGCAGTGGCAGTACGCCAGGGGCTGTGCCAGGGAGCAGTTCCAGTGTGCCAGATGCTGGGCCAGGGGAGCCCTTTTGGGAAGCTCCATTGGTGGGGGAGATGGGGGGGGAGGTTGTTCTGTGTCTGTGTGTGTGCGGTGTTCCCATATCCGTAGAGGATACCCATTTAAAAAGGATACCTGACGTTCCCGATTGTTTCTGGCCCCGCTCCACCAGCACGATGCCGTGAGCCACACCTCCTGATTTTCTTTTACTCCAAGTGCTGCACAATATGGCAAGAAAAGCTGGCTATGCAGCTGATGAGTTGCATGTTGCTCTCTTCACCTGATCCGGCACTTGGATGAGAAAAGGGGAAAATTCCACCCATAGTCTAAGCCAGAAAGCTCAGTGAGAGATCAAAACAGAAAAAGTCTGGGAATACTCAGCAGGTCTGTCAGTATCTGTGAAGAGAGAGAAACTGAGTTAACATTTTAGGTCAATGACCTTATCAGAACTGGGGAAGAAGGCAGAGTTGTAAAGGATTTCAAGTAAATGCAGAGACAGAGAAAGGAGCGGGGAGCACAGGTGGAAAGATCAGTAAGTGGAAAATCTGTGACACATTGGAAGGCAGAAATAATTAAATAACAATGGAATTGGGTGCAATTGGAATAGTGTTAATGGGATAAGAAACAAGAGGCGACACTAGAGAAGGTGTAAGTGGCAACATCACTTGCTGACTCAATATACAAAAGTCATGTGCAGAAAGTAACAAAGAAATGGAAGGATAGATGAGAGAAAAGGAGAAGATAAAACACTTTTTAGCAACTTTTCTTAAAATCTCCAACAATAATTAAAATTTGAAGGAATGAGACACTACACTTTCAAAAGACCTTAATCGAAGTGGGGATGGGTTCCTCAACCAACCTGCCCCTCTCACACCTGGTTAAATACCCCCCCCACCATCGACTCACTAGATTCCACCATTTGAGACTTATCAAAACGTTAACAATTTATTTACACTTGAAGTGACACGTCTGAACATTTTCTGGCATGGTTAGAGGGTATCTCGTAGATAATATTGTGACTTTACACCGGTCATTTATTTGACTGTCAAATCTCTTGGTGAGGTCTCTGTTTTGCAAAGCTTGTGGAAGAGAACTCTGACAGTAACTCCCCAATTACTGTGTGGGCACTGGAAGTTGCTGCCCCATTAACTCCTTAATAATGGTCAGCACTGATCACTTCACTGTTACTTCAACTGAAAACTATACTTTATTACTATTATTCAGCAAGGTCCTATACTCAGCGTTTTACAACAGATAGAACACTTCTCGAGAAGAAAGATTACTTACTTTCCTGAGGGGCATCTCAAATTAAAATCACAGAATCCTGACAGTGCAGAAGGAGGTCATTCAGTCCATCAAGTCTACACTGAACACAATCCCAGCCAGGCCGTATTCCCATAACCCCTCATATTTACCCTGCAAATCCCCTGACACTAGAGTTAATTTAGCATGGCCAGTCAACCTAACCCGCAAATCTTTGAAGTGGGGGAGGAAACCGGAGCACCCAGAGGAAATCCACGCAGACATGGGGAGAATGTGCAAAATCCACACAGTCACCCAATGCCGGAATTGAACCCGGATCGTTGGCGCTGTGAGGCAGCAGTGCTAACCACTGTGCCATCGTGCCGCCCTATGGCAGCCAATGAGGTGTTGTGTCATTATTTGGACAATAATAGCAGCTATACTGCACACGGCACAATCCCACAAACACCAATATGATAAATAAAAAGTTCCCGAATATCCATGAATGGTGGGAGAATTGCTTCGTCTTTCTCAAAGATTGTGTGTAAGGCCAGGCAAATGAAACAGTTTGGCACGTTCTAACTTTCTGCATGTTCCTCGAATTCAGACGCCAGTCAGAAGGGAGTTGAAAATAAATGTCGACAGCTTATTCTGTTCCAGGTTAAATTAAATGTTGCAATTTATTTTTCATTATATTGAGGTTGGAGCCATGGTACAAAGAACAACACAGCACAGGAACAGGCCCTTCGGCCCTCCAAGCCTGCGCCGCTCATGTGCCCAACTAGACCATCCGTTTGTATCCCTCTATTCCCAGTCTGTTCATGTGGCTATCTAGATAAGTCTTAAATGATCTCAGCGTGTCCGCCTCAATCACCTTGCTTGGCAGTGCATTCCAGGCCCCCACCACCCTCTGTGTAAAATACGTCCCCCTGAGATCTGTGTTGAACCTTGCCCCCCTCACCTTGAACCCGTGACCCCTTGTGTTCGTCACCTCCGACCTGGGAAAAAGCTTCCCACTGTTCACCCTATCTATGCCCTTCATACTCTTGAACAAGCATAAACCGATTTGTTCAGTCTTTAATCTGTCACCCAATGATTTTCACATTGACATACTTCATATTAACATATGGAATAGGAGCAGGAGTAGGCCATTCAGCCCCTCAAGTCTGCTGCGCCCTTCAATAAGTAAGATCATGGATGATGTAATTATGGCTTTTACTCCATTTTCCTGTCTGCCTCCATAACTCTTAACTTCCTTCTTGATCAAAAATCTAACAGTCTTGAATATATTCAATAACCCAGCCTCCACTGCTCCCTATGCAAGAACATTCCAAAGATTCATGATGCTCTGAGAGGAGAAATTCCTCCTCATCCACATCTTAAATGGACATCCCTTATTTGGAAGCTGTGTTCCCTCAGTTCTTGATACTCCCACCAGGGGGAACATCCTGTCAGAATTTACTTGTCAATCCATCTCAGAATCTACTTTATGTTGAATGATCCCACAAGAAGTCTTCAAGATTATGAGGGACATGGACAGACTGGATAGTCAGAAGCTTTTTCCCAGGGTGGAAGAGTCAATTACTAGGAGGCATAAGTTTAAGATGTAAGGGGCAAGGTTTAAAGGAGATGTACGAGGCAAGTTTTTACACAGAGGGTGGTGGGTGCCTGGAACTCGCTGCCAAGGGAGGTAGTGGAAGCAGATACAATAGTGACTTTTAAGGGGCATCTGGACAAATACGTGAATAGGATGGGTATAGGGGATACAGTCCCCGGAAAGGTATGGGGTTTTAGTTCAGTCGGACAGCATGGTCGGTGCAGGCTTGGAGGGCCGAAGGGCCTGTTCCTGTGCTGTAATTTTCGTTGTTCTTTATTTGTTGAGTGTTGTTGCTGCTGCCCCTGTCCAGGCAAATGCTTAGTAATCTATCACACACTTACTTTAGCCTTCGATAGGCTTTGAGGGATTGAAATGAGAGTCCCTTAGCCCACAGTACTTACTTTGCTTTGTAGCCATTGACCGGAATTTTCCCCTCCCGCCCACCACGGCAATCGTAGTAGGCGGAGTGTGGGGTGCAGACCAGGCAAGATCCATTGACCTCGGGCAGGATTTTCCGGTTTTGGGGTGAACGCGGCTATCCATTGTATTGTTGTTGGTCTGGTTAAGCTTCAGGTCAATGATGAGCCTGAGTGAGGGGGGGGGGGGGGGGGGCGGGGGGGGGGGGGGCAAATGATAGTGCTTTTGCTGAAGCTCAAGAGAAAATAGCTGGGCTTTCTACTGTTCACAGTGAGCATTACTTGGAGTTATTTGAATTAATCTGAAACTTCCAAGAGACAGTTCATATTTTAACACAGCTCCTGTGGTGTTCAAAATACAACAAAATGGACACACAAGCTAGCAACAAAACACATCATTGTTCTCCATTTGAGAAGACTTATAGAACGATTACTACTTTGAGTAAATACATTAATTATATTAATGTTATTTATTTCATTTCTCCTCTAGTATCAACTCTGATATTGCTGTCCCCTGCTACTGTATCAATTCTGGTGATGTGCTGGATACATCCACCACCAAAAATAATTCCCAACAGTTTGTTCTGTTTGTTGTCTTGACATGTTACTGAAAATGAGCCAAGTATTAAAGTTGATGATGATCCTGTTGAGTGTGTAGCAGTTGCAACTCAGCGGTGTGTGATCAAGACAGTTGGAATGTAAAAAAAAATGCAAATGGGTAAACAGATGTACCACTGCCCTGGATCCATACCTGGGGTCTCCAGGTACCTGTCTCCTCCAGTGATGTAACATTTTGTCAATACTGGTCGCCACACTACCAGAAGGATGTGGATACTTTGGAGAGGGTACAGAAAAGATTTACTAGGATGTTGCCTGGTCTGGAGGGTATCAGTTATGAGGAGAGGTTGGATAAACTCGGTTTGTTCTCACTGGAGCGACGGAGGTTGAGAGGTGACCTGATAGAGGATTATGAGTGACATGGACAGAGTGGATAGTCAGATTCTCTTTCTCAGGGTAGAAAAGTCAAGTACTAAAGGACAGAGGTTTAAGGTGCGTGGCGAAAAATTTAGAGGAGATGTGCGAGGCAAGTTTTTTACACAGAGGGTGGTGACTGTCTGGAACGCGCTGCCCGGGGAGGCGGTGGGAGCAGGTATGATAGCGGCATTTAAGGGACAACTAGACGAATACATGAATGGAAGGATACGGACTCTGTAAGTGCATACGGTTTTAATTTAGGCAGACATCATGATCGGCACAGGCTTGGAGGGCTGAAGGGCCTGTTCCTGAGCTGTTCTTTGTACTGCACTAAGTTCTTAACCAGGAAGTGCTGGATTGGAGTCTGAAGCGAGACAGCCAGCTGATTTAGGAGCAGGTATGTGACCAAAGGAGTCAATTTGACACATGCTATGCTTATTTGCCTTGGCGCCTGGATGAAAGAATTAAACTGTTCCTAAAGTCACTGATATATAGTCAGTGTTGTAATATGCCATTAAAGGATTGCAGCATGACATCACTGGAAAGGAAATGTGTCATCTGATCCTGTTTTAGTTTCACTTTTGCTCTTAAAAAGAGCACAGCGCACACAGCTCTGCTGCTGATGTCTTCAAGCTTTATACCGATGTAAATCTGTTCTTATTATGTATGGGTACCACAATGCCGAGTGCAAGAAGGCCTTAAAGACTTAACAATGGGAGCTCTTTATCGAAGGTGTGTATTGTTCCATTGTCAATCCTAAGTGGATTCCTTGAGCTCCGCCCTGGGTGGACCTAACCCCTGACACATGGCCACACTCTTAAAGGGGCAGCACGCATCCCAACCTACATATATCACAGTTCCCATATGCTTCATCTGAATAAATGAACCCACAATGTGATTGCTGTCTTTATATCAATCAATAAACCGGGCAGCCTTTTTAAAATCCTGTTTAATGTCGCCTTTATTTCTCCTTCCTGATTTTTTAAAATCAATAGTTTTTGCTTCTTTTCCTACTTGTGTCACTTTCCTCCTTCCTCCTCTCATTGTTCTCCATGTTTTATGTTTATTTTCTCAATCTCGGTGCAGGTTTGTCCCCCATGCATTTATCTCTAATTCCCACCACAGGTCTTCTTCATGGGATGTGGTTATCACAGACATTTGTCGAGCATTTGTTGTCTTAATTGCCATGGAGCTGAGTGGCTCGCTTGGCCATTTCAGGGAGCAGTTAAGAGTCGACCTCAATCTGCAGGTGTGGAGTCAAATGTAGACCAGACAAGGGTGGCAGATTTCTGTCTCTAAAGAGCATTCAAGGAATTTTACGAAAATCGACAATGGTTTTAAATTCCAGATTCACCATTGTGCGATTTGAACCCGGGTGCCCAGGGCATTACCCTGGGACTCTGGATTACTAGTCCAGTGACAATATCACTATGTCACCTTCTATGCTCATCTTCCCTTTCCTTGCATGCCTGATCACCTTTCCTGTCTGTCTTCCTCCCTTGCGTTTTGCTTCCAATTATCTCTTACCTGGCCTATAACTCTGAAATGAATTATAAATACAGTTTACTGTGGGTTGCGGAACTTTTGGACTGACAGACTCCAAAGTTTGCTGGGTTTTCACAACTCTGACCAAAACTAACAACTACTCCAAATATTTGATTTGATTTATTATTGTCACATGTATTGGGATGCAGTGAAAAGTATTATTTCTTGCAGAAAAAGACAAAGCATAGTGTACATAGAGAAGGAAGAGAGCGGATGCAGAATAAATCAACTGTAACAACATCAGCGATAATAGGAATAAAATTCACTAAGTAATGCAAATAGCCCATTGTTACATACTAGGCACAGTGGCACAGTTGTTAGCACGGCTATCTCTCAGTGCCAGGGACCCAAGTCCAATTCCCGGCTTGGGTCACTCTGTGCAGAGTCTGCATGTTCTCCCAGTGTCTGTGTGGGTTTCCCCCGGGTGCTCCGTTTTCCTCCCACAGTCTGAAAGACGTGCTGGTTAGGTGCATTGGCCATGCTAAATTCTCCCTCAGTGTACCCGAACAGATGCCGGAGTGTGGCGACTAGGGGCTTTTCTCAGTAACTTCATTGCAGTGTTAATGTAAGCCTACTTGCGGCATTAATAAATAAACTTTAAATGTTAACTTGGAATCGACAGAAAATCCTTCAAAATCCAACATGCAGCTCTGATATAATTCTTCATGATTAGAGTAAATACATGTGTTTTTAATGAAAAGATAATGGGTCCCCCATAAAATTCAGAACATGGATACATGTCAGATTTGAAAAGTAGTGTTTTTAATTGCTGTCTGGTGTGGAGAGAACAGGGTTTCTGGTGTAACTTTTAATTTCCTGCCTTCATGCTGAGGATATAAATCACATGAGTGCTTCTAATGATCCATTCAGAAATAGCCCATATATTTTCAATGTCTGTGCAATTGATCTTCAGACATTTCCTTTTTAATTTCAGACAGGGCATCGGCCTCACTTTTTGTTGTGTTTGTAGTTTGTCCAAACTGTGAATTCAACATAGAAATACAGAACTGCATAGATTTGCCACACAGTAAAGCGGGGGGGGGGGGGGGGGTGCGGTCTTGTGGTGCAGTGGGCAGCATCTCTGCCTCTGAGCTAGAAGCTCTGAGCTCAAGTCCCACCCCAGGATTTGCTGGCCAACGAATGTGTGTTCATAACAAGGCCAAACAAGGGTGAGTATCCATTTGTAAATCCTTCCTACACACACCAATGGCAGGTAGTAAGAGGAGGAGAGATTCCTGGTTAGCCAAATGATAGGTTCCAAAATTATTTCTATCACAATCCATGACTCCAAGTGTACATTGCCTCAGTAATCTGGACTCTGAGTGAAATGTGATACACCAGCACAGCACAGAAATCCATCAATCATCCTAACTGGTCTTTGCTTGCATTTATGCTCAACACAAGCCTCTTCCACCTTGACTTCATTGAATCCTATCCACATTCTTCTGTTCCTTTCTCTGATTTCCATCAATAAGGAAATTACTTTGAAAACTTCCCTATTGAAGATAAGTTTGGTATTTGACTCCAGAGGATATTTATCAGATTATGCTTGACGTAATTAAACTGAAAACATGTGCAATAAACTCAGTCATTTTAGGCAGCAGGGCCATATATCCATTTTTTGATTTGACTTACTATTGTCACAAATATTAGTATGCAATGAAAAGTATTGTTTCTTGTGCGCTATACAGACAGAGCATGCTGTTCATAGAAAAGGAAGGGAGAGGGTGCAGAATGTAGTGAACATTATTACAGAGTTTAAGAGAGTTAGAGCATTGAACAAGAGTAAAAGATAGAATTAGAGGGTATGCTTTGGACAGCCTCACTTAGGCACCTCTTGGATGATGGTCCATGAATTTTGGCTGGGATTTTCCAGCCCCATCACGAGACATTGGGTCCATTGTTTTCACCGGGACTGAATGATGCTGGCAGCGGGTGAGCCTGGAAAATCTCACCTTTTTGAGTTGGGGACACCCATACCGGTTAATTGGACTTGCTGAATATGGAAAAATTTCCAAACTCCATCATTTTAGTTTTATCTTTGTTGCTAAAACCACACAGTTTGTGATGTTAGTTACTTCCAGGAATTGGATGTCTGCAAGATCGTGTTTACTAATCTATCTTTGCCGAGCAAGCATTGAGTCAAACCCACGTATCCTGGACCTTCATTCTAGCTGAATTCCTGTCAGTGGCTTCTGTTACTCTGCCTTTCAAATAGTTTCTGGGCTCCACTTGCCCACCACACTTCACTTCTAAACTTGAACAACAGTTTATCAATGCTCCAGACTGACTCTACATATCTACGTGATCCTTGACCCATGACAGGAATTATGACTTTAAAACTTTGGACTCTCTCCTATTGTCTTTTCTCTACTCCTCTCCACATCCCCCCCCCCCCCCCCCCCCCCACCCCACCTCACCCACTCCCCCATTCACAACTAGGATATTTGCATTCTAATGAATGCTACATAATTTAACTTCTCCTTGGATAGGCTTTGAGGGATTGAAATGAGAGTGGGTACTTTGGCTGCCACCCTTAACCTGAGCCCATCACTTTCATTTCAACTTTATGCATTTCATCCCTCTCTTACCTCCCTTCCTCACTACCCTTCCTTGTCACTTCTTTCCCATCATTATCTCTCGAGTACACTGTTTTCCCAAATCCCTACCCCAACCTTTCAGTACTCTTTGAACATGCTTTTCACCTGCCTTTGCCCCAGGTTTAACTCCTTTTCCAATAACCCTACAGCTTCTTTTTGCACCTCTCTTGACATCCTCCAAAAGATGTTGCTTCCATTGAGGCAAGCATCACTGTCCATTCACGAACAGAACAGATGAGTGTCCCATCAAATTTCTCGCTGACCTACCTGCCCAGTGTGCCTGCTGGGGGCTGATCTTTTTAATCTCCTCCCTACCCAACTCACCTTCCCCACTGTTGACCCTGTGGACTCTGCAGGTCAGCTCTCACTACCCCTCTCTACACATCTCCTTCCAGAATATCCACATTCACTCATGACCAAAGATCCTGCAGTCCAGTCCAACAAGATAGGAAGCATTGCCAGATTTATTCCAGTGATTGAGACAGTTCCACTGGATCAAGAAGCAGCACAGTGGCACAATAGTTAGCACTCCTGTCTCACAGCGCCAAGGACCCGGGTTCAATTCCAGCCTTGGGTGACTGTCTGTGTGGAGTTTGCACGTTCTCCCCGTGTCTGCGTGGGTTTCCTTCAGGTGCTCCAGTTTCCTCCCACACTCCAAAGATGTGCGGGTCACGTGGATTGGCCATGCTAAATTGCCCCTTAGTGTCAGAAGGACTAGCAGGGTGAATACATGGGGTTGCGGGGATAGGCCTCAGGTGGAATTGTTGGTACAGGCTCGAACAGCCAAATGGCCTCCTGCACTGTAGGGATTCAATGAATCTAACAGTGATCGTAGTATCAAACAGTTTAGATTACCTTTGAAAACAGAAACAAGGAGTAATCAGAGTAAGAGTCATTAGTTTGGAGAAAGCCAACATTAGTGGAGTGAGAGTATATCTGGATAAATTGGGGTGAAAGAATCGTTGGCGAAACTATAATGGAACAATGGCCTTTAAAAAGGAGATTGTTTGAGTCCGGTTAAGGTACATTTCAACTGGGACAAAAGGTAGTGCCAATAAATCCAAAACTCCCTTGATGGCAAAAGATATACAGAGCAACATGAAGCAGAAAAAGGTTATAGATATCAGGTGGATAATTCAGTTAAGAATAGGACTCAAAATAAAATTTTCAGAGGAGGAAGTGAAAAAGTAAGTAGGAGAAGCAAAGAGAGAGTATGATAAGAGAATGGGCGGCACGGTAGCACAGTGGTTAGCACTGCTGCTTCACAGCTCCAGAGACCTGGGTTCGATTCCTGGCTTGGGTCACTGTCTGTGTGGAGTTTGCACATTCTCCTCGTGTCTGCGCGGGTTTCCTCCGGGTGCTCCGGTTTCCTCCCACAGTCCAAAGATGTGCGGGTTAGGTTGATTGGCCATGTTAAAATTGCCCCTTAGTGTCTTGGAATGCGTAGGTTAGAGGGATTAGTGGGTAAAATATATGGGAGTAGGCCCTGGGTGGGATTGTGGTCGGTGCAGACTCGATGGGCTGAAAGGCCTCTTTCTGTGCTGTAGGGTTTCTATGATTTCTATGAATGACAGCTGAGATAAGGTGTCTTCTTTTTTTTTAGATAAGACGGTGTCTTCTGGGTTTTTTTAGTTTATTTATTAGTGTCACAAGTAGGCTTACATTAACACTGCAATGAAGTTACTGTGAAAAGCCTCTAGTTGCCACACTCCTGCGCCAGTTCGGGTACACTGAGGGAAAATTTAGCATGGCCAACACACCTAACCAGAACGTCTTTCAGACTATGGGAGGAAACCGGAGCACCCGGAGAAAACCCACGCAGACACGGGGAGAACGTGCAAACTCCACAAAGTGTCAACCAAGCCGGGAATCAAACATGGGTCCCTGGCACTGTGAGGCAGCAGTGCTAACCACTGTGCCACCGTGCCGCCCTTCTGCTGGCTCATAAATAGTAAAAGGGTGGTAAAAGCAGGAATGGGGACTGGTTATTGATCTGCATGAGGATTTACCCTGGAGGCAGGATGCACAGCTGAGGTACAAAGGAACACATTGCATCTGTCTTTTATCATACAGTCATAGAATCACTGCAGTGCACAAGGAGGCCATTTGGCCCACCGAGTCTGCACCGACCACAATCCCACTCGGGTCCTATCCCCATAACCCCATTTACCCTGCTAGCCCCCCTGACACTAAGGGGCAATTTACCGTGGCCAAGCAACCTAATCCGCATATCTTTGGACTGTGGGAGGAAACTGGAGCACCCGGAGGAAACCCACGCAGACACGGGGAGAATGTGCAAATTCCACACAGACAGTGACCCAAGCCGGGAATTGAACTCGGGTCCCTGGTGCTGTGAGGCAGCAATGCTAACCACTGTGCCACCATGCCACCCTTCACCAAGGAAGAAGATGCTGCCCAAGTCATAGTGAAAGAGGGGGTGGCTGAAGTTACTGTATAGTAAAAAAAATGGACGGAAGAGGGGGCATTTAATAGGTTGGCTGTGCTTATAGTTGGTAAGCATCAGGCATGATGAGATGTATCCAGGGCTACTGAGGGAAATAAGGTTACAAAATGCCAACACGCTCGGCATAATCTTCCAATCCTCGTTGGATACAAAGGGGTGCAGAGGTCTGGAGATTTGCAAATGTTACACCCTTGTGCAAAAAAGGATGCAAGGATAAACCAAGGCCAATCAGTTTGCATGTGCTGGTGCAGAGGTTTTTAGAAATAATAATTTGAGGAAAGTAACAGTCACTTGGGCAAATTCAGACCAATTAAGGGAAAGGAGTATGGATTTGCTGAGGACAAATTCTGTTTAACCAACTTGGCGGAGTTATTTTGTGAGGGTGGATGGGGGGTGGTGTGGTTCTTGTGGTGTACATGGTCTTCCAAAAGACATGATAATGTGCGTTTATGAGCAAAATTACAGCTCCTAGAATAAAAGGGACAAAAGGACCTTGGGTAAAAAGAAAGGGCTGAGTGATAGGAAACAGAGTAGTGGTGAATGATCTTCTGACTGAAGGAAGATTTATAATGAAGTTCCCGAGAGATTGGTGTTCTATTTTTCCTGATATATATTAATGACATGGACCTGGGTGTATCGGGTACAATTTCCAAATTTGCAGATAACACAAAACTTGAAAGCGTTGTGAACTGTGAGGAGGGTAGGTTAGAATTTCAAAAGGACATAGGCAGGTTGGTGGAATGGGGATGGTGATAAATAAAATACAACAAAAAGAAGGATGAAATGACTAACTTTGGTTGAAGAAGGAAAATAAAGGGTCAAATTCTAAAGAGAGTTTGTTGTATTCAAGTGATCAATTGTTTGGTGTTTGATTACATGTGTCTGCAAACTCTTTCTTGTGTGCTGTGTACTGTTAGTCCAGCCTGGATGTGATAACAGAGTGAAAGACAAACTAAACTGGAAGAAGCAGCTGGAAGAATGAGGGAGCAGAAATTTAATCAAGCCCCATATCTAAGGAAGGATGTGTTGGCCTTGCAAAGGGTCTAGAGGAGGTTCACAAGAATGATCCTTGGAATGAAGAGCTTGTCTTTTGAGGAATGGTTGAGGACTCTGGGCCTGTACCCGTTGGAGTTTAAGAGGATGAGGGGGGATCTTATTGAAACTTGCAGGATACTGTGAGGCCTGGATAGGGTGGATGTGGAGAGGATGTTTCCACTAGTAGGAAAAACTAGAACCGGAGGGCACAACCTCAGGCTACAGGGATGATCCTTTAAAACAGAGATGAGGAGGAATTTCTTCAGCCAAATAGTGGTGAATTTGTGGAACTCTTTGCGGCAGAAGGCTGTGGAGGCCAGGTTATTGAGTGTCTTTAAGACAGAGATAGATAGGTTCTTGATTTATAAGTGGATCAAGGGTTATGGGAAAAAGACAAGAGAATGAGGATCAGAAAAGTATCAGTCATGACTGAATGGCGGAGCACACTCGATGGGCTGAGTGGCCTAATTCTGCTCCTATGTCTTATGGTCTTATAAGTACTTCTTAAATGCTACAAGAGTGTCTGACTCAACCACCCTTTCCAGCAGTGAGTTCCAGACCCCCAACATCCTCTGGGTGAAAATGTTTCTCCTCAACTTCCTCCTTAGCGTTCTAATTCTTATCTTAAGTCTATGCTCCCTGCTTATTGACCCTCTACTGATGGAAAAGTGCCTTCCTGCCCACCCTATCTAATGCCCTCATAATCTCATACACCTCTGTCAGGTCCCCTCTCAACCTTTGCTGCTCCAAGGAAAAGAGCCCCAAGTCTGTCCAACCTTTCCTCATATCTCAGACCCTCCAGCCCAGGCAACACCCTGGTGAATCTCCTCTGCATGCTCTCCAGTGCACTCACATCCTAGAATTTGACATTGAATTAAATATTCTAATTTGCATTCCCTAGCTTAGACTCCTTGGGTGGAATTTTCCCATCCCACCTGCCACGCGAATCGTAGCAGGTGGGACACGGACCATACAAACGTCCTTTGACCTCGGGCAGGATTTTCCGGCTTTGGGGCGAGTGCAGCTGGAAAATCCTGTCCCATGTGACTCAGTCATGTGTTTTCAGCCTGATTGATTGAAGAAACATGCTGTGACACTTGTTCAAGATCCCTGGCTGTGTGGGAATGGTAAAGTAAAGTTTATTTATTAGTCACAAGTAAGGCTTACAATAACACTGCAATGAAGTTATTGTGAAATTCCCCTCGTCGCCACACTGCGGTGCCTGGGTCTCTAATTATTGAAATTGACCCATACAGAAGCCAGGGAAGGGTGTGCGAGTGGTTGTAAGTGGAATGAATCATGAGTGATATTTGATCACCATTGACCACAGACTTCAGGCCAGTATCATTCATTACGTTAGCGGGGATGATTCTAAGTCTGAGACAACACAATCTGCATCTGTTGACAGAACGCACACGTTCGTAACCTTGACAACGATGAAATGTCAAACATGAACCAAATTCTGGTACATAAGGAATTGAATCTGTAGCCTTGGCAACTGGACTAGCCAACGCAACAGTGGGTGAAATATTTAAATTGGAGTGAGGAAAACTTTTTTTATTCACTGGCCATTTGGGATTAGTGCTCAATAAAAAGTTGACTGTAAAAGATTTTTGCTCCTCTTTTTTTTTGCAGTTTAAACCGGGGAGAAGCAAAGCAAATTGTAGGCGTGGAGTTGACAGAAAACTCTTTGTCTATTCCTCCTGAACATTCTCTCCATCCTTCAAAGTAACAGTTTGTTTGTTCTTAATGATTCTCTTGATAACTAGTTCAGATCAGGAGCATCCTTTTAGACTCCAAAATAGCCTAAAAAAACCAAAAAAAATGAAGAGAATGGTGCTTTAATTAGGGACGTGTGTCGGTTTATGCATTCTTACCAGAGGCTCAGAATGAATATTCTCCTCCAGAACTGGCAAACATAATCTAGACTGAGACTTCACCACAGTTGGGAGGGACCCCCTGCGTTTTGGGGATGCTGACTCTCAGATGGGGTGTGACATTGAGATTCTGTGTGCCTGGTCAGGTGCATCCCAAATTCAAAGTCCCAAGAACAGGGAAAGGACTCCTGCTATCAAAACTGGATTATCTCATCATTTACCTTGTGGCTGTTTACAGAGCATTGCGGTGTTTACTCGCCCTACACGTAGTGATTACACTTGATAAAGTGTCACATAATAGGCCTGTAGAGAAATTAACGAGCATAATGGCAGCACAGAAATAAAATTGGCTAAGGGACACAACGTAGAGTGTAGTGATGACTGGCTGATTTGTTTGACCGCAGGGAGGTATGCAATTGTGAACCCAGGGTCAGATTTAGGACATTTCTATCATTTTATCTCGGTTCTTGGGGCTAGATTCCTGATTTTGAGCTATGTGACTCTCTGCTCCTGTTCATTTTGCTGTGGCTGTCTCGGATCCCTGTAGATCAATGATCTCTCTCTTGCTTTCTTTAAGATTTTCAACTGGCTTGAAATGTATGGTCGTGGCAGTTTAATACAGTATTGTGTAGAATCCATCTGTGTTAATCCTTGGAGAGACGTAGGATGAGAGGAAACCTAATAGAGGTATATAAGATGTTGAGAGGCATAGATCGGGTGGACTCTCAGAGGCTTTTTCCCAGGGTGGAAATGGCTGCTACGAGAGGACACAGGTTTAAGGTGCTGGGGGGTAGGTACAGGGGAAATGTTAGGGGGAAGTTTTTCACACAGATGGTTGTGGGCGAGTGGAATCGGCTGCCGTCAGTGGTGGTGGAGGCAAACTCAATAGGGTCTTTTAAGAGACTCCTGGATGAGTACATGGGACTTAATAGGATGGAGGGTTATAGGTAGGCCTAGAAGGTAGGGATATGTTCAGCACAACTTGTGGGGCCGAAGGGCTTGTTTTGTGCTGTAGTTTTCTATGTTTCTATAATAAGCAAGTAATCTGAATGTATTTGGAATGCAGTGATGTGGTGTCTTTAAGACCCCCGTGGTAAGCTCTCCTGATGGTTTTGTGGCTAAGTACAATTCCGGCAATCATGCATTTGCCAGGACGATACGGAGCCTGTGCTGATTTCAATTTGATGGCAGTGGATGTGTTGCTATAATCAGACTCACTGCCCTAGAGGGATAAAAATAAAGATGTCCATTCACTGGCCTTGTGTGGAGAAATGCTTGCAGCTCACACAAGGACAGCCGCTTGCTTAGCTGGGATTTCCCATCACTGAGTGACCTGTAGACTCGACACGATGAACAGCCACTTTGATCGAGCACTCAAAAGGGCTGCTGGCCTCGTACCTGAACCAGAGATCAGGAATGAGCACACTCTGGAGGATTCAGAGACAGGAAATATGTGTACTAAGATATGTAGACACAAACACTCGAGGCAGTGGAAATAAACTGCCAGAAACAAGGCTGTGCAGCAACGGGAAACGGCAGTCAGTTGGCAAGACCAAAAATGTGGCTAAATAATGAGGATGTAATGTAAATATAGATCATCTTTGGACAAAATATGGGAGAATTTTAACCTTCACACTCAACAACAACAATTTATATAGTGCCTTTAATGTAGAAACATAGAAGATAGGAGCCAGGAGGAGGCCATTTGGCCTTTCGAGCCTCCCCCGCCATTCATCACGATCATGTCTGATTGTTCAACCCAATAGCTTAATCCTGCTTTCTCCCCATAACCTTTGATCCCATTCGCCCCAAGTGTTATACCTAGTCGCCTCTTGAATGCATTCAATGTTTTGGTAGGACATAGAATCCATAGAATTATAGAATCTCCACAGAGTAGAAGGAGGCCATTCGTCCCATCGAGCCTGCACTAACAACAATCCCACCCAGGCCCTCTCCCCGTGACCACCCTGCTAGTCCCCCTGACACTAAAGGGCAATTTAACATGGCCAATCCACCTAACCCCCACATTTTTGAACTGTGGGAGGAAGCTGGAGCACCCGAAGGAAACCCACACAGACACAGGGAGAACGTGCAAACTCCACACAGACAGCGACCCGAGACCGGAATTGAATCCGAGTCCCTGGCGTGGTGAGGCAGCAGTGCTAACCACTGTGCTGCCCATCATGTTCCAGGTTGCTTCACAGAAGGCTATCTGACAAAAATAGATGGGAATGGAGGGGGAAGATAGATCAAATGAAATGGTTCCATTTCTACCTGCACTCCTACATATTGCTACATTTCTGGCTGCTTGTCTTAGCAGCTGATAAGATACGTGACAGGGGTTCAGTAATGGACAAAGGACTCTGACACAGACATTAAACGTGTTCCTGTCAGGATACCAGTGAAGCACACTCTCAGGTCAGTATAATAAAAGACTTGTTAATCAGGCTAGAAGTGATCCTGCACAAGGAAAACTAGTAGAATACATAAGCGAGAACTAATTGCGGCATGGTGGCACAGTGGTTACCACTGCTGCCTCACAGCACCAGGGACCCGGGTTCAATACTGGCCTTGGGTCACTATCTGTGTGGAGTTTGCATGTTCTCCCCATATCTGCGTGGGTTTCCTCCGGTTTCCTCCCATACTCTAAAGATGTGCAGGTTAGATGGATTGAAATTGCTCCTTAGTGTCCCAAGGTGTGTAGGATAGGGAGATTAGTGGGATAAGTATGTGGGGCTACAGGGTTAGTGCTGGGGATGGGTCTGGGTAAGATGCTCTGTCGGAGAGTTGGTGCAGGCTCGATGGGCCGAATGGCCTCCTTCTGCTCTGTAGGGATTCAATGATTTACGTTTCTAGTGGATTTGGTGTATTTGGATTTTCAGAAGGCTTTTGACAAGATCCCTCATGAGGTTAGTGGGCAAAATTAAAGTACATGGGTTATGGGTAATATATTGACATGGGTCGAGAATTGGTTGACAGACAGGAACAGAGGGTGGGAATATTTTTCCCAGTGGCAGGCAGTGACCAGTGGGGTGCCACAGGGATCAGTGCTTGGGGCCCAGCTGTTCACGATAAATATAAAGGACTTGGCTGAGGGAACCAAATGTAACATTTCCAAGTTTGCTGACAACACAAAACTGGGTGGCGTTGTGAGTTGTGAGGAGGATGCAAGGAGGTTTCAAGGTGATTTCAAGGTGATTCAAGGGGCGGCACGGTAGCACAGTGGTTAGCACTGCTGCTTCACAGCTCCAGGGTCCCGGGTTCGATTCCCGGCTCGGGTCACTGTCTGTGTGGAGTTTGCACATTCTCCTCGTGTCTGCGTGGGTTTCCTCCGGGTGCTCCGGGTTAGAGATACCTGTGCAGTGTATACACTGGGTTGGAGATACCTGTGCAGTGTATACACTGGGTTAGAGATATCTGTGCAGTGTATACACTGGGTTAGAGATACCTGTGCAGTGTATACACTGGGTTGGAGATACCTGTGCAGTGTACACACTGGGTTAGAGATACCTGTGCAGTGTATACACTGGATTGAAGATACCTGTGCAGTGTACACACTGGGTTGGCGATATCTGTGCAGTGTACACACTGGGTTGGAGATACCTGTGCAGTGTAAACACTGGGTTAGAGATACCTGTGCAGTGTATACACTGGGTTGGAGATACCTGTGCAGTGTACACACTGGGTTGGAGATACCTGTGCTGTGTACACACTGGGCTGGAGATCACTGTGCAGTGTACTCACTGGCTTGAGATACCTGTGCAGTGTACTCACTGGCTTGAGATACCTGTGCAGGGTACACACTGGGCTGGCTGTACCTGTGCAGTGTACTCACTGGGTTTGGGATACCTGTGCAGTGTACTGACCAGGTTGGAGATATCTGTGCAATATACACACTGGGCTAGAGATACCTATGCAGTGTACACTGGGCTGGAGGTACCTGAGCAGTGTACACACTGGGCTGGAGATAACTGCAGTATACACACTGGGCTAGAGATACCTGTACAGTGCACTCACTCGGCTAGCGATAACTGTGCAGTGTTCACACTGGGTTGGAGGAGACATATCGCCGGTGACATATCGAGTAGTAAATGAATATCTTCACACACGAATGTTAGAATCAGAAAAACATGTCATCCATGCCTCATGTAGTCAGCGGTGCCAGGTTACAAACCAATCACCCACCCTAATCCTGCTCTCAACACTGTGGAGGTGTGAGTGTGAGGAGCATTCATTCATACACACATGCTCACCTTACTGTTGTTGTTGCTATTCCTTCCTTATCCCAATTTATTCCTTTGATAAATGATCAATTTTGACTTTGTTTAAACTCTATGAGAAGCTGAAGAGAACAAATTATCTGCAGTGACCTGATCAAACACTCATCGCTATCCAGGCAGCCTCAGTAATGGTGTTTCCTGCGAATCAACACTGATTCATTATAAATTCTGCTTGCATCAATTGATTTGTTATAAATACATCATCACACTTACACTATTTAAATAGAGTTTAATTCTATTTTGCCTAATTACTGCATTCACACTGATGATGCCTGATGAGATATGAAGTAGCCTATTTGTATTGGGCCAGTAGTTTGGGGCAGAAGCAGACATTTTATTAGTCACCCACACACTGCATGCTTTCAGCTCAGAGGCAGGACCATGTCGCACAGTGTTCCTGGTTTAGCTACATCAGAGAGGTGACCAAGAACTCAATTTTTTTTAATGGGATGTGGGCATCGCTGGCTAGGCCAGCATTTATTGCCCACCCCTAATTGCCCCTTGAGAAGGTGGTGGTGAGCAGCCTTCTTGAATCACTGCAGTCAATGTTGTGTAGGTACACTTGCAGTGCTGTTGGGGAGAAAGTTTCAGAATTTTTACTGATTGACTTGGAGGGGAACTTGCAGGTGGTGGTGTTCCCAGGTATCTGCTGCCTTTGTCCTTCTAGATGGTAGCAGTTTCATAGACTTTAACATTTCATAGAATCCTACAGTGCAGAAAGAGGCCATTCGGTTCATCGAGTCTGCACCAACCACAATCCCACCCAGGCCCTATCCATATATCCCTACATATTTACCCACTAATCCCCACTGAGTCTGCATCAACTCTCCAAAAGAGCATCCTACCCAGGCCCTTCCCTCCACTCTATCCCCGTAACCCCACACATTTACCATAGCTAATCCACTTAACCCGCACATCATTGGACTGCGGGAAGGGAAGCGGAGCACCCAGAGGAAACCCACGCAGACATAGGGGAGAACGTGCAGACTCCACGCAGACAGTCACCGAAGGCTGGAATTGGACCTGGGTCCCTGGCACTGTGAGGCAACAGTGCTAACCACCATTCCTACATCTCTAAATTTTGAAAGGTTTTGCTCGAGTGAATACAGAGGGAATGTTTCCTCTTGTGGAGGAGAGCAGGACTCGAGACCATTGATATGAAACAGTCACCAAGAAATCCAATCGGGCATTCAAAAGAAATGTCTTCACTCAGAGAGTGGGGAACTTGCGACCCCAGGGAGTGGTTACAGTGAATAGTATCAATACATTGAAGGGGAAATTGGACAGGGGTTTCAGGAGAATGGAACAGATGTATACAATGATAGATTTAGCTGAGAAAGGATGGGGCAACAGCATCCAGTCCCCACAGTCATTGCAACTTTGCTCAAATTGCAGCTGCCAGTTCCTCAATGCACACAGAGCACAGCTGGCACGAGCCAGGAGCTGGCCGTTTCCAGTGCCATTTGGAGGTTTCAGTCGGGGAAGTTGGCAGCAAGACAGGCAGTGATTTTTTTTTTTACTGCAGTCTCTTGTGAGCTTTTAGCTTCTAGCTCTGTGCAGCTTCGGATGTTGCACTAGGTCCATGGTGCTGAAATCTGCTGCTCTCGCTCAATCCAGAGACTTCCAGCCTTTTTTTGAATGTTGCTGTGCCCATGGAGGTCAGCATTGCAAACCGCATCCACCCCCACCCCGCATCCACCCCCACCCCGCACCCCCAATTCTGCTGATGACTGGCAGAAAGAACACAAGCAGGCCAATTGATCGGGCCTCCTCCAAATCTGATTGGACCACCATGAAGTAGATTCCCCATGCGCTGCCCGTCTGGGCAATGCCTGCTCCGAGAGAAAGACCCCAGTGAGCAAGAGCCACAGCATTGCTCTCTGGCTCGCCCAGAGGCACTAAAACAGTCGCCAGTAGGTACAATTGAGTCGGAAGATTAGCTGACTCTGTGTGTGTGTGTGTGAGTGTGATTCAGTGGATCGAAGGCAGACTGCACCTCAGGCTTTAAAGATAAGGTTTTGTGAAAAGTTGCTGAGCCCTGGTAGATTCTATGACATTGCTTCACCATTCTCTCAAAATCGGCATTCCTTTAACCTTCACAGAGACAAAGGCACTTTTTAAAACTGTATCGTGACTAAGTTTTAATTAGTGTTGATTCGTTCTCTGATCATGCTGCAGGAATCACAGTTCAGGGAAATTCAAAGGGAGCCATTTATTCTGCCCCCTCATAAGATTTTGATGAATTACATTCAAAGTTCACTTCCCCACCCCCAAATTTCAGCCACGTTACGTGTATCTTTCCGAATTCTTCATTTCGATGAAGAAATAAGATGGTGACGAATGAGACTGAGTGAGAAAACCCATAATCTAGTCTTTCTTCTTTAATGATGGTATAAATACAGGAACAAAGTGGAAACCAAACCATTCACAGAACCTGGAGTAGGACAACGAGGTTATTTTCTGCTGCTGTTCATTGTGGAGAAGGAGAGTGAAGGTTGCACAATGGTGTTGATACCTTCCTCCCCTGTTAACACCCGTGTTACAGGGACTCCATTCTCAAAGGGAGCTAACAACGGGTGCGGCCCGATTCTGATATTGCACCCTCTTTAATTTGTTATGTGTGTTCCTATGGATGTAAATATTGATGGCTACATGGACATACCAGGAGCTGCCAGAGAAAGTGGTTGAGGCAGGTTCAATAGCATCATTTAAAAAGCATTTGGATAAGTACATGGATGGGAAAGGATTAGCGGGATATGGACCAAACGCGGGCAATTGGGACTATGGGATGGCACTGTGGTCAGCGTGGACTGGTTGGGCTGAAGGGCCTGTTTCCGTGGTGTATTGCTCTATGACTCTATGACATATAGATATTGTGAAAGCCCTTTAAATGTTGCAAAGCCATCATTCTGTCCTACTTTTTGAATTCCATGTCTGCCATATCTGTGGATACAACATGATGATCACGCTCTGAAGGATGCACAGAGATGCAATAAATAGCAGAACCCCTCTAACAACCAGGAAAATCTACTCCCAGGATACGGTATTCCACTGTAAAGCCTGACCAAACATTTTGACCTTAAATCTGCTACACATAAATCCTTACTGTGACTGGATTGCTTATTACAGCCTGTAACTGAGTGACTCATTTCTCTGGATTCTGGTGAAGTGGCAGTTGGGCCAGATTGCCATTCTGCCTCAGAGTTACTTATCCTAAAATCCAACCACTTCTATCTCACCCAACTTTCTGACTTAGGCAGGGTGAGAATTGTGTCGTGCACCAAGTCCCCATGATCGTATGCCCAGCGTTGCAGCATCGGAGGGAAGGAGTACATGCCCCGTATTTTACAGCACTAGCTGGCAGAATGGTGGGGAGGGTGGGGCAGGGGGTGGGGAGGAGGGGGGGTGGCATCAAGTTGGGCATGGGTTGGGAAGGTTGTGTTGGGTCTGGTTGGGTCGGGTTAGGCCTGGATGGTTTGGTTAGGGTTGGGCCGGGTTAGGCCTGGGTGAATTTGATTTGGGTTCGGCTGGGTTAGGCCTGGGCGAGTTTGGTTCGGGTTGGGCTGGGTTAGGCCTGGGTGAGTTTGGTTTGGGTTGGGCCGGGTTAGGCCTGGGTGAATTTGGTTTGGGTTGAGCCGGGTTAGGCCTGGGTGAATTTGGTTTGGGTTGGGCTGGGTTGGGCCTGGACGAGTTTGGTTTGGGTTGGGCAGGGTTAGGCCTGGGCGAGTTTAATGGGGTTTGGGCCAGGTTAGGCCTGGGTGAGTTTGGTTTGGGTTGGGCTGGGTTAGGCCTGGGTGAGTTTGGGTCGGGTTGGGCTGGTTTAGACCTGGGCGAGTTTGGTTCAGGTTGGGCCGGGTTAGGCCTGGGCGAGTTTGGTTCAGGTTGGGCCGGGTTAGGCCTGGGCGAGTTTGGTTCAGGTTGGGCTGGGTTAGGCCTGGGTGACTTTGGTTTGGGTTGGGCCGGGTTAGGCCTGGGCGAGTTTGCTTCAGGTTGTACCAGGAAGAAGAGGGGTGGGAGGGTCAGGTCCATTCAGTTGGGTTGGTTCGGGATGGTTGGGGGGGACAGCAGGAAGGTAGTTGGGGCGGGGGGGTTTGTGGAGTCTGGGGGTGGAATCGCCTGGGGGCTTGGGTTGAGGGAGGAGTCCTATTGGGGTAGTTGGGGGTGGTAGTGGGGATTTTGGGGGAGTCCCATAGATGGTTGAGGTCGAGTATGGGGCATCCTGTGGTGGGATGTGGGGTAGTGGGATGGGAGGAGGCTTGTTTGTCCGGGGGGGGGGGGGGGGGGGGGGGGGCGGGTTGGGAGGGCGCAGGCAGTGGGGTTCAATGAGGTGGTAGCACAGGGGTGGATGAGTCCCGTGGACAGTCGGGGGGTGGGGTGGGGGATGTCCTGTGGAGGGGTACAATAGCTACCCAGAAGGTAGAAATGTTTGTAACTCTTTTAACCTTTCCTGGGTAACTATTGGTCTAAAACAGTTGGAACTACCAAAGTTCGTGATTTAAATTGTATTTTCAGATGTTTTCCAAGGCAGGGAAATTGCACTGCATTTAAAAAAATATATTTTCAGTCGAATTTAAAAATCCTGTTTATCTGCCACCTGGAAGCCTCTACTTGGACCTTATTTAAATCTAGATCACTCGAGCTGCTGTGAATAATATTTTTATATTATTGATCTAAGCTATTGCTTAAACAATCAGTCATGTTGAAAAAAAAATCAAACTTGTATCTCACAAACAGTTTCACAGTCAATGAATTATTTTCAATTTTCATCACCTTTTTGGCAAACAAATGTGGAGATTTTATACATTCAGCAGAGCAGGCAGAAAAATTCTGCATTTAAAATCTCACCGGAAGCAGAGCATCTTCTGCTTAGGTCATGGATCGTGTGCTGAGACGGGGCCAAGATGATGGGCCTACCATGGTGTCAAGTCCTCATCTCAAACGCTTTGTCTAGAGTGGCATTGAACGGGACACATTGGCTTGATGGTTGGTCTAAGTGGAGGAAGAAGGTGTGTGTGCTGCCTTTGACCTTTGTACCTCAGAGATTGGGGAGGGGTGAAGCAGATTACATCATTGTTCCTCTACCATCGGTTTTACCCTTTTGGAAAGTGTGTTCAAGGGAAATCATTGGGACTGCGCCACGAGTTGGCAATCCTGCTGACTGTCACAGAATTCCTACAGTGCAGAAGGAGGCCATTTGGTCCTTCGAGACTGCACCAACTCTCTGACTGAGTGTCTTACCCAGTCCTCTATCCCTGCCCCGTAACCCCTCATATTCACCATGGCTAATCCATCTAACCTACATATCTTTGGATACTAAGGGGGAAGTTAACATAACTAATCCACTAATCTGGACATTTTTGGAGTGTGGGAGGAAACCGGAACACCCGGAGGAAATCCATGCAGACACGGGGAGAACGTGCAGACTCTGCACAGCCAGTCACCCAAGACCGGAATTGAACCCGGGTCCCTGGCGCTGTGAGATAGCAGTGGTCTCCCACACAGTGACCCCCATTTGATGCTGACACTGGGAGCTGATCTGAAACCCCAAACCTTGTCCACTGTTTCCCCTTGCTGGGAAAACTGGAGTATATATCGCAATCCTGGGATAAAAGTCCAATCGTTTCGGACTGAGAGAAGATAGAATGTCGTCACCTGGAGGTTTGTGAGTCCGTGGAACTCTCTACCACAGGGGGATGCAGAATGAAATGACTGCATGTCGAAACCCGAGGTCAATGTTTGACTCTCAGACAATGTTACAGTATGAGCAGTGGGCGGGAAAGTGAAGCAGGTTATTGGGGGAGGCGGGGTGGTGTGTGGAATGGGGATAAGGTGGCTGGGTGGGAATGTTCAGTTGAGGTTGAATTCTGATTCGCCATGATCTTATGTTGGGGGGAGTGGAGAGTCCAACGCCTGCTCCTAACTTGCTCCTAATTTGTACATTCTTCTGACTAAATTGTGGAGTTGCAGCAGGCTCGATGGGCTGAATGGACTTCTTCTATTTCTGCTGTTGTTATGTTCATATCACATAGTACAATCAGGACTAATTTGACAATAGCTTTAAAGTTGCTGTCTTTGCAAGATGAAATAAATAAGATGCCACAAAGAACAAAAGCTCGTTTTGTTACCTCATCACCAAACAACTCCTTGTAAATTAATTTTCTCTTCAAGACATTCATTGGTATACAATGAAGAATTGACTAGACATAGTACAACACATTCGAAACTTTGGCATGAAAGGTAAACAAATCTATTATTTTTGTGTTTTGTGGCAAGTTAATGAAGTTATATAAAAGAGGAATCAATTATGCATGATTAAATTCAGGCAGCTGTTCTGTAGAATAATTAGGAGTGATTTAATGGTTGTCAGCACCAAGCAGTTTGTCTTGTTTGATTCTTTCTTGCAAGATACACAGGACTAGTTCCACTCCAGCACACTACATTGTCTTTGTTGCTGTCCAATTGTCAATTAGACAGGGAATTGTCTCATTTATATCAGGATAAGTAGACACTACTTGAACGATTACCATATAACAGCGAGTTCTCAACATAATTATCAGTGCGAGGGGGGAAAGCTGCAGCAGAGATATTATTTTCTTTTCAAACTTAAAAAATTCCTACTCACACAATGTAAATAAACAGACAGTGCATTTATGCAGCCACTGTCACGTTTTTCTCCATGTTTTTGTGTCGGAGGTGTTTCGCAGAGGATTTATATTGATTGGTTGTGTCTCTGCGGCATTACCTCGCAACTCCCCCCCCCCCCCCCCCCCCCCCGCCGGACCGAGTCCCCCTCCAGCCAATTCCCAGCTATTATATGACTGACATTATAAGATTCTTATTATTAAAGCATCGTGGCACGGTAAAATACCACAGAGGTCAAAAGTGGCCCAATAAGCGGCAAAGTCAGGCTCACAGGTGTCCTGCTAAACTTGAAGACAGGACTTTATTAATAATTTGTAAGTCCATCTCTCAGATTGCAGCTGCTGGAATGACCAACCTGGTCGATGGGTGGGAGAGAACGCCAGTAGCTGGAGGCTGCAGCTTGGGATTTTTTGGGGGGGGGTTGGGTTGGGGGGTTTGGGGGGGGGGTTGGGGGGACAGGGGGGGGTTGGGGGGGGTTGGGGGGGCGGGGGGATGGGGGTGGGGGGGGTTGGGGGGCAGGGGGGTTGGGGGAGGTTGGGGGTGGGTGGGGGGGGGAGTTGGGGGGGAGGTTTGGGGGGGTGGGGCGGGGGGGGGGGGGCGGTGCGCGGTAGTGAAAGCCAGCAATCAGGAGCCTGGTGGGGCCTGGAATTCCATTATGGAGGGAAGTTGCAGTAATGGATTGGAGGGAGGCCGGGGAGGGGAGGGTGGAGGGAGCGGTTGGCAATTAGAGCTGGGAGATGCTGGTCGTTAACCTAAATGGCCTGAGGCCTGTTGGGACCTTTATCCCGAGATTGCGATAGATATTCCAGTTTTCCCAGCAAGGAGAAACAGCGGACAAGATTTGGGGTTTAAGATCAGGACTCCAATATTAGCAGCAAATGAGGGTTACTGTGTTGCAAGCCAGGTGGTGATTCATTGGCTGATGACTGGCCAGAGGGCAGGCGTACCAGCCAATTGGATGGTGGACTGGCTCTGGAAGCAGCAAGACTGGTAGGACGGCACGGTAGCACAGTGGTTAGCACAGTGCTTCACAGCTCCAGGGACCTGGGTTCGATTCCCGGCTTGGGTCACTGTCTGTGTGGAGTTTGCACATTCTCCTCGTGTCTGCGCGGGTTTCCTCCGGGTGCTCCGGTTTCCTCCCACAGTCCAAAGATGTGTGGGTTAGGTTGATTGGCCATGCTAAATTTGCCCCTTAGTGTCCTGAGATGCGTAGGTTAGAGGGATTGGTGGGTGGATATGGGGGTAGGGCCTGGGTGGGATTGTGGTCGGTGCAGACCCGATGGGCCATATTGCCTCTTTCTGCACTGTAGGGTTTCTATGATTCTATGACCCAATAGGAAGCTCTCCAGCATGCCAGGAGCAGGGGCCTGCAGTTCAGGTAAGAGAGAGAGGGTACACCTCCGCATTCGTTGGCCCCACAGGAGAACTGGGAAAGATTCTCACTTTGTGTCATCAGTAACTTTCCCCATTATTTATTTCTGGGATATGACCATCACTGGCTAGGCCAGCATTTAGTGCTCATCTCTAATTGCCCTTGAGAAGGTGATGGTGAGCCGCCATCTTGAACCTGCTGTTGGTATGGCGTGGGTAATCCTACACTGCTGTTATAAAAGTATCCAGGATTTTGACCCAGTAACAGTGAATGAACAGCAATTATAGTTCAAAGTCAGGATGGTGAGTGGCTTAGAGGGGAGCTTGCATGTAATGGTGTTCCCATGCACCAAGCTGCCCTTGTCCCTCTAGGTGGTAGAGGTTTGCAGGTTTTGGAAGGTGCTTTTGAAGGTGCCTTGCTGAGTTGATGCAGTGCATCTTGTAGATGGTACACACTGCTACCACTGTGTGCCAGTGATGGAGGGAGCAAAAAGGTGGTGGCTGGGATGTACTTCATGTGGGCTGCTATACCCTCCCACCTGCCTTTAAATCTCAAGTTTCCTGTCCCTGGGAACCAATTGAAGCTGCAGTACATTGAATTGTTTTGAGTTGTAGGGCCCTTGTTTTAATGTATGAATTGAACATCTCCAAGACGAGACACTCACAAGCCCTAGCAGCTGTCAATGTATAAAGGGTCGGTGTTCCAAGTATAGCTTCAACTTCGGTGAACAATGAAGAAGATGCCTCAAACTCTAATTCTTTCTATACCTGGTTATATGATCATATACACCATTCAGCATTCTGCAGAGCTCTTTAACCAATCTTCAGCTGGTACAGTGTACAACCTTAATATACTGAAACTGACCTGCAGAATGTTTGGTACATTTAAGTTGAGGCTATCTAGTTTCTGAAACATGGATCAATCAAGGTTCAAATAAATGATCCTGGTGCTTTAATAAGAGGCGATAAATGTGGACCCAGAAGTTTTACTGTTACCATTGGCTTCGTTGTTGACCTGAGCGGACCTTACACAAAACGGTATTAATATTACTTTTTTTTAAAAATGCTTGAATGAGGAAGTAGGATTGAGAACCAGTCGTTTATTATCTTCAAAGCAACAGACAGCGTTTGAATCACATTGCGTGTCCTGAGGTGATAAGCTTGGCATTTTAATTTCAGATGTCCGTGTGAGAAATTTGGACCCAAGTGAAAATGAAGTCAAAATGAGACTCAACTCTTTGCACCTGCAGCTTGCACAGGACTGATAAAGGAAGTGGAGTGTTGGATTGTGGATATTTCTGGCAGCGTTTGTTAGGCCAAACAAAATGTTTATTTAGCCTTTTCCCAAATTGTTGCAAGGAATAATCCTCAGAAGGATATTATTGCTGGGCACTTCTTCAGTAACTATTTGACTTTATCACAAAAATCTTTGCAAAACCATTCCAACCTGAATGTTGACCATCAGCTAAGTGAGCTGAAATGAGGAAATGTATAGCTTACAGTAAGAGCTGTTGTGGAAGATACCCATTTCTCCATTTCTGTGCCCTACGGAGTATTGGATGTCCCTCAGGAAGTTCAAATTGCTATCCTCTCTAACTTGCATGGTTATAATATAGTGTGGTGTCCTGATTTAGGATTGGCCAATAAAACAGCACTGCTAAACAAGCTCCAGCAACACAAAATTCAAACGGGATGAAGCAGCCGATAAGACACAAAATCATCATAAACCAGACTGTGTATCATGGTCACTCACACTGGGTATCATGATCAGTGTGGTTTGCACTGCTGCCTCACAGCACCAGGGAGCCATGTTTGATTCCAGCCTCAGGTCACTGTCTCTGCAGAGTGCACGTTCTCCCCGTGTCTGCGTAGGTTTCCTCTGGGTGCTCTGGATTCCTCCCACAGTCCAAAAGATGTGCGTTTTAGGTGGATTAGCCATGCTAAATTGCCCCTTTGTGTCCAAAGACATGTAGGTTAGGTGGATTAGCCATGCTAAATTGCCCCTTCGTCTCCAAAGATGTGCAGGTTAGGTGGATTCACCATGCTAAAAGCATGGGGTTACAGGGATAGAGTGGGGGGAGTGGGCCTGAGTAAAATGCTCTTTTGGAGAGTCAGTGCAGACTTGATAGGTCGAACAGCCTCCTTTTGCACTATAGGGATTCTATAATTCTATGGACTGGTTACTCACAGACTGTGGATTGTAGAATGCGGATTATTAACTATACGTCTGCGTATTGTAGTCGATCAGACTCAGTATCTGCGTACTGCCGTTGATCAGAGCACATACTGTAGTTAATCAAAGGCTATTTTATATGCAATGTAATTTACTTTTTTGAATGCTCCCCTAATAGGGTTTGTAAGTAACAATTGATTTTCTCTTTTGTCTCACTGGATTCATCTTTTCCTACTGTAAATGTGTTTGCATTTCTTCCAGCAACTTGTCAATAAGATTGACGATCAGTCCTGAACTTCACCACTTAAAATATCCTGGGTGACCCTGAGATACTGGAACACATGTGAAAACCAGTGGCTACATAGATAACGCCGAACAGGAATCCTTGGAGACACAGGCTACATTCCAGGAATGTGGAGCAACTTATATCATAGAGTCAGAGTTCTGCAGCACAGAAAAAGGCCCTTTGGCCCATTGAGTCTGTGCTAGTCAAAGACAAACCACCCAACTATTCTAATCCCATATCCCAGCACTTGGTACATAGCCCTTGCATACCTTAGCATCGCAAGTGCACATCTGAATACTTCTGAAATATTATGCAGGTCACTGCCTCCACCACCCTTTAAGACAGTGAGTTTCAGATTCCCACCACCCTCTGGGTGAAGAAGTTTTTCCTTTCCTATCATTGTAATTTAACCATCTACGTAAGAAATACTTAACATAATAATTGACTTTTAAGACCTTCATAATAGCACAAATCTGTCTGTTTAGTTAACAAAGATTGGCATTTGCCAGCGGGATCTTCCAATGGGTGGGTTCCTCACTGGTGGGATGGGCAAGCCTTGCAAAATGCTGTAGAAATTGTCGGGACCGGAAGATCTAAAGATGTTTAATTTTTTATGTTAATGTAACAATTATGCATGATGAGTGAGAGCTGAGTGACATTTATAGTTTATTCAATTTTCTTTAGATAATTGAAGTAAGTTGGGACAGAATTTCTCTGGGGTCTTCTATTTCTTAGTCATTCCTAGGTTGTGTGCCTTGCTGGCGAGGCCCAGCATTTGTTGCCCATCCCTAATTGCCCTTTATAGGCATGGTGCTGAGCTGCCTTCTTGAATCGCAGTAGTTCATGTGGTGTAGGTACATCCACAGTGCTGTTAGGGAGGGAGTTGCAGGATTTTGATCCAGCCACAGTGAAGGAACGGCGATTATATTTACAAATCTTGATCTCTCACTGCAACTCGCGTGTAAAAGCAGTGGTAAACCGGTGGAAAGGGCTGGAAGACTTTGGAGTCTCACCAATTTTCTGCTGATGTTACAGTGGTAAACTGGGAGAATTCAACAGAGGTTTTACTCCAGTACATTTAACACGGATCAGTGATAACGTTTTGAATGTAGGAAGGAAAAATAAGCAATGCACAAGCTCCTCAAATGCAGGGCAAATCACTATAGATGCAGCAACTAGAGACCATGAAATAGATCTGCATCTTGGGCAATGGCAGTACACCATGGTGTCTCATCCCCAATCTGCCCAGTATTCAACCCCAATGAAATCAACCATCCCCAAGAGGCTAAGCAGACTTGATACTTAACGTGTCCACCTAATACAGTAAGAAGTCTCACCACATCAGGTTGAAGTCCAACAGGTTTATTTGGTATCACAAGCTTTCAGAGTGCTGCTCCTTCATCAGGTGAGTGGTTAGGTTACAAACACGGCATATCTCGACAAAGACACAATTGCAAGATAATTACAGACTGGAATGTGAAGAATGGTTGGAATGCGAGTCTTTACAGGTAATCAAAACTTTACAGGTATGAACTGTGTGCATGGAGAGAGGGATAATCACAGGTTAAAGAGGTGTGAATTGTCTCAAGCCAGGACAATTCATAGGATTTTGCAAACCCAAGCAGTTTGGTGAGGGTTACACTAATGCAGAGCAGCAGTCACAATCCCAGTAGGATGTTGCCCTCTAGGCAAACCATAGAGTACAGGACAAAGGGGCTAGTCTCTCACTGTACATGGTTCTGGTCAGACAGTCTCTTCACTACACACCAGCCAACAAAGGAAATATTCACGCACTGGAGGCAGAGCAGAGGAAAGGGCTCTGAGGCTCACTCTGTGGGTCAGAGGTCTGATCATGCCGGCATAAACTTAGACCTGAGCTAGGTAATGACTATCTTAGATACAAAACCTCATATGATGTGTTGGGAACATGGAAAGCACCGCCACAGAATGCTATCAATGGAAAGTCAATCGTGATGTTCAAGAGGAGATATTACTTGCTTGACAGGAAATTGGGATTAGAATAATAGAAAACCTCACCTGGTTGGATCAGAGGCTGTGTGGCTTATTCCTGCTCTGTGAATGTTAACTGTTGAACAAGTTTGGTTTCAGTCTGTAGACTGTGTGCCTGACTGATATATGATAAATTATAAAACATTTTTTATGCCTATATGAAATTTTAAGCAGCAGCTGTCAGTTCATTGTGGGCTTATAGAATCATAGAATCAGTACAGTGTAGAAGGAGGCCATTCAGTCCATTGAGTCTGCACCGACTCACTTTTAAAAAATCTTACCCAGGCCCTATCCCCGTAACCCTGCATATTTACCCCACTAATCCCCCTAATTTACACATCCCGGGACACAATTGCATGCTCCCCATTCCTGCCATGCCATCTCATGCCCCACCACCTATCCACATGCCCTCTCATGCTCATGCCACCTCCATGCCAACTCATGCCACACACACCCACTGCCCTTTCACACCCCCTCAATGGTCATCCACCCAAAATCCACCATGGGCAAACATCAGGAGCTATGTGAAGCTGGAAAATCCTAATCATCTAATACAGCTCTCATTCCTATATTCATGATGCTGAAAAAAGCTCCTATTTTTGAAACCCATTCAAAACTTTTAAATCTCAAGAGGTTAATCTCGTATTTAAAAAAAAAAGCAAATTTCTATTCAGACCCTACATCAAAGACAGCTAATCCTTTCATGGACTATTCAAACTGTCTTTGATTTGATTTATTATTGTCACATGTATTTAATAAAGTGAAAAGTATTGTTTCTTGTGCTTATACAGACAAAACATACTGTTCATAGAGTATATAGGGGAGAAGGAAGGAGAGGGTGCAGAGTGCAGTATTAAAGTCAGAGCAAGGGTGTAGAGAAAGATCAAGTTAATTTATGGTAGGTCCATTTGAAAGTCTGACGGCAGCAGGAAGAAGCTGTTCTTGAGTCAGTTGCCGTGTGATCTCAGACTGTCAATGAAACTGTGATCTCAAAACACCTGCTAAGCTAATGGAAGCTTTTGAAATTCAGCCAAGCATAATAAAAAAACCCATGGAAAATGCTGACTAAGACCTCTATTGAAATTGCATGAACAGATGGCAAAATCTTTTTCTTTGAAGAATGGGGGTTTAAATGGAAAGCAATGGCCTAATGGCATTATCGCTACACCATTAATTCAGAAAATCAACTAATAATAATCTGGGGACCAGGGTTCGAATCCCACCAAGGCAAATTTTAAAAATCTGGAATTCGAAATCTACCCATGATCATGAAACCATTGTCGATTGTCAGAAAAACCCATCTGGTTCACTAATGTCCTTTAGGGAAGGAAATCTGCGATCCTTACCTGGTCTGGCCTACATGTGACTCCAGAGCCACAGCAATGTGGTTGACTCTCAACTGCCCTCTGAAATGGCCCAGCAAACCACTCATTTCAAGGGCAACTAAGGCTGGGCAATAAATGCCCACGTATGAATAAAATGAATGACACTCACCTTATCTGCCTTTCAAGAATATTTGCCATAGGTTGTGGTATGTAAGTCAACCTGGCATATAAGTTAAAGTTTACTTATTAGTGTCACAAGGAGGCTTACATTAACGCTGCAATGAAGTTACTGTGAAAATCTCCTACTCGCCACACTCCAGCGCCTGTTCGGATACACAGGAAGAATTTAGCATGGCCAATGGAACTAGCCAGCACGTCTTTCGGACTGTGGGAGGAAACCAGAGCACCCGGAGGAAACGCAGGCAGACATGGGGAGAACGTGCAAACTCCACACAGACAGTGACCCAAGCCGGGATTCAAACCCGGGTCCCTGGCACTGTGAGGCAGCCCTTGCATTCATTATGATCATGGCTGATCATCCAACTCAATACCCTGATCCCGCCTTCCATCCCATACCCCTTGATCTCTTTAGCCCCAAGAGCGATATCTAACTTCTTCTTGAAAACATACAGGAGGCGATCTTACCGGCTCGTCCCACTGGTTGATTGGCATGGCGAGCTGGTAAGGTCGGGCGAGAGGTGAAATATTGGGTTCATGCCGGGCTTTTCGCCTCTCATGATGTTACCGGGCCCATTTTGCCACTGAAATCAGCTTTGCGCCCTTATGAATATTTCAATATTCATACCTTAACTTAAATATAATTAGTGAGACCTGGACACTATCGTTCGGGTTCACTTGCACTCAACTGCTCATTGGTCGAGGTCAGGCAGCATAGACCAGGCATATGTATTCCCCTGCTTAAAGAAGGTTAAGGGTAACTAACAAAGGTGTTTTATAAGATTGGAGGATTTAGGAGCATAAACAGAGAGAAACTATTCCTGGTGTCCAGGGGTCCAGAACAATGTGGTGAGAGTTTAAAATTAGAGCTATATAGGCTGATGTCCAGACATTCACATAGAGATGAGTGGACATCTGGAACACACACTCTCAATAAACTGTTGAGGCTGTAGATCAAATGAGCATTTACAAACTGAGATTGATAGATTTCTCATTTAAGGGTATTGTGGGATATTGCACTGAGGCAGGTAGGTGAAGTTAAAATACATAGCAGGGTCATCTCATTCTCAGAACAAATTTGAAAGGCTGAATGGTCATCATTCAGAGTGAAATCAAAAATTAACTTGCAATAATAGTGCACCTTGGATTGTTCCATAAAGCTTCAGAACAAACTGAAGCTAATTTCAGTGCAAGGAGCCGGACAGTCCCTTCTGTTGCTGTTAGTTGAGGAATGCATATTGAGTAGGATGTGTTTTTCTTCAATCTTGCCCATGGCCTCTTTAATATCCAGCTGAACAGAAAGATGGATTGGCTGAGGGACAATCCCTTCCACAATGCAGCACTCCCTGCATGCTGCACTGGACTAGCGGTCCACATTATGTGCTTAGCCGCACAAGTACAGCTGAGAACTCTGATAAGGCTGACAGCTCCTTGTCATTACAAATATATCCAACAGATGGAGTCAGATCCTGGTGATGAAACAGTCAGTGAGGCCCCACTCTGTCAGGCCAATGATCAAGAAGTTAGAACAGTGTGCTTTCCCCCTCCCAAAATATCCTTTATTCATAAGATTGGTGAAGGTACATTACATAACAGTTCAAATTTGTCATTACGTGGTGTGCGATAGAAATCAGTTTATTTCAATACAGTACGTGGGGTGCCTCACTACACTTACAGGGTATATTTATAATACTGCTGCTGCTTGTAGCTACTCACACTAGGAGATTGGTTGACATGGTCTGCCATGCTTATTTGTCTTGTGCCAGCCTCACACATCCACTGTGTCTCGTCTGCAGCTACTCTGTGACATTCTTCATCCAACTGCGCTTTTGTCGACGACTCTTTCTGCTCCCTCCACTTTATCCGCTCAAAGAGATTTCTGTATTTTTCAACTCTGATCAAATGGTCACTTTGCTTGCCACTTTTCAGAGCTCTTTTTGCTTTTGCAATTGCGAGCATCTTTTCATTTGTCTTGTGGTCTGTGTTATGGAATTTTAGCCAATGTCTCCGCACCGACATTTCAAAGGCCTCGATATTCTTCTACAGATTTTTACTTATTGTCCAGGTTCCTGAGGCAGACAGGAAAGTGGTTAGCAGGTACTATCTTCTGAGTTACCAGCCTTGCTGTGAACACATCCTCACCTTCACAAAATTATTACTGGCTTTCTCTATCCATCTTCTAACTTTAATATCACATCTACCATCTTCTGCTCTCATTTGCCCCAAATAAACAAATTTATCCACTTGTCCCAGTTCATTTACATTTCACATTAAACATTCTCTGGTGCTTACTGCCCAAGGGTTCTTTTTAACCGTGTCCAGCCCCTCAGTATACAATGGCAGGAGGACCATACACTGTGGACATTCCTCATTGAGCCTGTGTAGTGGTTGTCCCAAGCTTTCTGGAAGCCCTCAGTATGTAAATCTGGATCTTGGAGCATGCCAGCCTGCAACACTCAGTGACTGACAATTTTTTGCAATGGAAGGTCAGCAACTTTCAGGTAGAGGAAAGAACATCATTCATTGAATTGATAGTCCTTAGCCTTGTCCTTCGGGAATTGGGCGGCCATCCCTTTTCCCGTTCACCGTCAGGACAGGCTACCTGAAGGTGCTGGAGATATGGTTTGGAAAGATTGCGGCATGTGCCAAAAACTGGAAGGAGTGTGCAGCCAAGGTGAAACAGAAACTGGGGTGGCACGGTGGCACAGTGGTTAGCACTGCTGCCTCACAGTGCATGGGACCCGAGTTCGATTCCTGGCTTGGGTCACTGTCTGTGCGGAGTCTGCACGTTCTCCCCGTGTCTGCGTGGGTTTCCTCTGGGTGCCCGGGTTGCCTCCTACAATCCAAAGATGTTCTGGTTAGGTGCATTGGTCATGCTAAATTTTCCCTCAGTGTACCTGAACAGGCGCCGGAGTGTGGCGACTAGGGGATTTTCACAGTAACTTCATTGCAGTGTTAATGTAAGCCTAATTGTGACATTAATAAATAAACATAAACTTAAAATTTTCCAGTCCCGCCAGCTATGAGAATCGTAGCGGGCAGGATAGAAAATTTGGTGGACAATTTAAAGGTCCGTTGATTTCGGGTGGGAATTTCTGGTCTTGGGGCACACACATCCGGGAAATCCAGCCCTGAGTAAGTGCGAGCAATGCTCCCTTCTCCGGTGTGAATAGGAAGCTGGTCACCAGGCGTGAGGCACTCTTGATGATGCTGTATGTGGCACAAGCCTCAACTATACCCCAGTCCTGTGCTGTGGTGATCATTCAATCAGATCCATTGGAGATGCCTCCACCCACATCTTGGATAGATATGCTATCAAGCAGAGATTTCTGAAATATGAATATTACAATCGAGGAAATAAATAAAAAACTGGACAAGGGTGGGTTTACGAAAGATCACTGTTTAGTTTCAGATATACTATTTGTAACAAGTAGCATGATTCAATTCCTAAATCAGAACATTAAAAATCAAGACATAATGGTTTAAGTTTGATATCCAAGTTAACTTGAAACAGTAAAAAATTTAGAATTTGTTCACTTAATCAAAACTCTCAGACTGGATGTTCCTGGGTTCCAGTCTCCAGTTTCCCCAAGCCATAGTTAATCTTATTGAGTCATGAGTCTGGGATTCCAGCCTCAGGTGATTTGAAGATGGGTAACGAATTGTGTTGGTATTTTGCCACAATGTCAATTAGTTAGCGGTTGGAAACAAATGCTTTCTGCAAGTGAGTACCCTGGCTATGAACCCACAAAGTTCAGATCTCCTCTTCCCTGGTCTAATCTGCACGCATCGGCATTCTCACTTCTACCAGAATCTCACTTGCGTGGAGGCAGCCGATGATTTACATGGCCAACTGCCTCCGTAAAATGCCATGTATGTAACACGCCCCATCCCCAATCCCGCCTGACCAGAAATGGGAATTGGCCATGTTCAGTTGTGGGACTTGCAACTTTCAGTCACTCCTGCCGAGATGGGGAGGCTCTCCATCGTGCTGAAAATCTGGAACCACTTGTGTTCAGAGCAAGAAAAGAGAAAATAGTGGGAGTTCTATTGGGTAAATGCCATTCAGCCAGAAGTGCTTCTCTCTACCGTTTCCCCTTCCCCTCCCAACATCCTCTGCGATTCTAAATTAACTAACAAAGAGGCAGAAATCTGGTTTAACCATCCCATAGAACCACAGAATCCCTACAGTGCCGAAGGAGGCCATTTGGCTCATCAAATCTGCACCGACTCTCCGAAAGAGCATCTCATCCTGGCCTTACCCTCTGCCCTATCCCTGTAACCCCGTGCATTTACCATGGCTTATCCACTTAACCTACACATCTTGGGACACTTTAGCAATTTAGCATGGCCAATCCACCGAACCTGCGCAACTATGGAGTGTGGGAGGAAACCTGAGCCCCCAGAGGAAACCCACGCAGACACAGGGAGAACTTGCAAACTCCACACAGACAGGTGCTCGAGGCCGGAATTGAATCTGGGTCCCTGGCTCTGAGAGGCAGCAGTGCCACCAAACCACCTATATATTCCACCCTAAACATCCCTCCACCTACACAAATGACGCAATTTTATCACCCTGACCATACAGGATTTCAGGATTTATAACTTCAATATTATTCCTTGACTTTAATATTACTTATTCTATTTTTAAAACTGCATCCACGGTTAATTTTAATACTTACAATTACACAAATGACCTATAGAAGCTATAATTTTGTGTGAGCCATTTGTTTACAGCCACTACAGTCAAGTTTGTTAACTCTGTGAATATGTAAATCCTGCCAAAATATCATTTCATCCTTTAAGTAGAAGATAACAGAGCTGATTTTGAAATGAAGAGTCCCATACTGCCTCGGAGCGATAGCCATTTTGTCCATGTGTGTGGTCTACAGCTGTGTATCCGACCTCCCACATCCCCGGGTCAGCCTCTTGCACAGAACTTGGGACACACAGAAAGAGGTGTTGGGATCTCGGTCAAATATGTCCTCCCAGTTGGCCAGCATGCACCAGGATTACATACACAATGGAAAATGTTTAGTGAGAGTTTACAATACAGTTGAAGTTTATCCTCAATTGTTTGTGATTGAGGTAAAAGATCTACATGCAGGGACCAAAGATCCAGGAGATAATATCCATGCAATCACGTGATCCTATTGGCTTTTGCAAGGTTAGCAGAGAGATACCTCATTAGCTATGGCCAAGTGGATTACAGATCCCTGTTTCCAGACCCTCGATTCACATTGGCTTATGGCAAAGTGTCTTCCCTGCTCACCAATCAACATTCTCTTCAGCTCCCTGAATAAAGGAATAGTCTGGAAAAATCCGTGTGAAAAATGATCTATCATTCAGAGATCTAGGCTGCTTATCTGACCCGGACCTCACTGGTACCACACCTGTTCATACAGAAGCCAGAATGGGGGTAGCATGGTGGCACAGTGGTTAACACTGCTGCTCACAGCCGCCAAGGACCTGGGTTAATCCAGCCTTGGGTGACTATCTGTGTGGAGTTTGCACGTTCTCCCCGTGCCTGCGTGGGTTTCCTCCAGGTGCTCCGGTTTCCTCCCACAGTCCAAAGATCCATCTTTGTGGATTGGCCTTGCTAAATTGTCTCTTAGTGTCCCAAGGAGGATTGGTGGGGTAACTACGTGGGGTTACAGGGATAGGGGAGGGAGAGAGAGAGACGGTGTGGATGTGATGGGTGAATGGCCTCCTGCGCTGCAGGGATTGAATAATTCTACGAGAACAATGCTTACATAGGATTACAAATGATACAAAATACAGGAATAGGCTGTTCAGCCCAACCAGGCTGTGCTGGTATTTATATTCCACTGAGCCCCCCCTTCCTGTCTTTTCTCATGTAAATCTATCATCGTTACCCTCAATTCCCTTCTCCAGCAGATGTTACTCCAATTTCCTCTTAAATGCAGACGTGCTGCTCATGTGGTGATGAGTTCCACATTCTCAACACTCTTTGGGTAAAGAAATTTCCTCTAAATGTTTGCCTGGATTTCTTGGTGACTATCTTTTATTGTTGGCCTCTGGGTAAGCTCTTCCCCTCAAACTGAAACCTTTGCTCTGTATGCACTCTAACAGAACCTTCCAGAATTTTAAAGATCTCTATTAGCTCACCTGTCAGCCTTCCCTTTCAAGAGAAAATAGACCCAGGCTGTCAATCTTTTCCTGATTTGTCAACCCACACATTTTTAGTATCATCCTCATAAATCTTCCCTGCACCTTGTCCAATGCCTCTATGTCATTGAATCATAGAATCCCTACAGTCAGATGAGGCCATTCGATTCATCGAGTCTGCAATGACTCTCTGACTGAGTATCTTGTCCAGGCCCTCTTTTCTGCTCCCTATAACCCCACACACTTCCCATGACTAATCCCCCTAGCCTACACGTCTTGAGACATTAAGGGGCAAGTTAGCATGGCCAATACACATAACTTGCACATCTTTGGAGTGTGGGAGGAAACCGGAGCACCCAGAGGAAACCCACGCAGACACGGGGAGAATGTGCAGATTCTACACAGACAGTCACCCAGGGCTGGAATTGAACCCAGGTCCCAGGTGCTGTGAGGCTGCAGTGCTAATCACTGTGCCACCGTGCCACCCATGTCCTTTTATAGAATATGGTGACCAGGACTACATGTGATCTAACCCTGTTTCAACACAGGGTTAGCTCAATTTCCCTCCTTTCTCAAGGAAGACGTGGAAGTCTGAAAAGCTGTTTTGATTCTTACATATGTAGGATCAGAAGGAGGAGGTATTTCCAGATCTCTGCTGCTCCGAATTTCAGCCCCTCTTATTTGCAAGATTTTGCAGAAAATCTATCTCTATTCCCCCACGCCCCACTCAGCTGGGCAGGATCCTGAGGCCTAGACCGTTATAATGGACTTGACCTTCCAACTAGACTCTAAAAGCAAGGCCTCCTGTCGCCTGGGATTGAAACACCTGTTGCTGTGCCGGAGTAGCTCCTCACTAATGTCAAATGTTCACAAGTGACTTTTTGAGCTTCTCTGCAATTATAAATGGAGGTAAATTGTGCATGAGGCATTTCTGGAAGTTCGGATACATCGCTGAGTGCTGTGTGTATGGTTCTCTGTGTGCACTTACTTTATGTGCACTTACTTTATTTTCTGCTTCATTAGGATCCAAATGAGTGTTGATGAAAGTCAGTGGGTGGTTAAGGAGTCAGAGGCTGTGTTATGCTAATGTGTCCTCTTGAAATCTCTGCGCTGTCTTTTACACATAACCCTCGGTCTATAATTGTGTTTAATTATGACTAATAAACACAGGACTTACATTGTTATTTTTTGCTCTTGTCACACATTGATAAAAATAATTGCAGTCTGATCCAATTAAGGATATCCAGAGCCGATGGCACAGCTGTTCCTCACCGCTCCTCGAAAGGAAAAGTACTTCTCCAACTCCACTATTTATCCAGTTCATGAGGTTAGTTAGCTTGTCTAATCATCCTAATCTTCTCCCTCAATCTATTGAAGGGATACAGATCACTTAAACCTAATTGCTCTTAGTATTTCGAAATATTTCTGCCTTTCATTTGAGAGGGCAGCATAGTGGTTAGCATTGCTGCCTCACAGTGCCAGGGACCCGGGTTCGAATCCCGGCCTGGGTGACTGTGCGGAGTCTGCACGTGTCTGCGTGGGTTTCCTCCGGGTACTCTCGCCTGAGGTGTGGTGACCCTCCGGTTAACTCATCCCCACTCATCACTGTCTCAAAGGGGAAGGCAGCCGAAGGTCCCCCGGGACTGTGACCCTGTGATGAGCTCCTGACTTCCTATTTCTACCATCACTAATTTTTGCCACTTTCCACCTCTGCAGCACTGATCCTGCCTCAGCTCATTTGCAGCTGAAAACTACATCCATGCCTTTGTTACTTCGAGATTGACAATTCCAAAGAATTCCTGGCTGGTTTCCCCATAAACGTGAGGTCATCCAAAACTCTGCTGCTTGTTTCTTAACGCGCAATTAATCCCCTTTCCCTATCACCCTGTGCTTGCTGTTCTACACTGGCTCCCATTCGAACAATATCTTAATTTTAAAATTCTTATCTGTGTTTTCAAAGCCCTCCATGGCCTCACCCACCCCTACCTCTGCAGTCTCCTCCAGCCTCACAACATTCTGATGTATCTGGGCTGCATTAATCCTGGCCTCCTGAGCATCCCCGATTTGAATCGCTCCACAATTGGTGGCCATGTCTTTTGTTGCCTAGGCAACAGAAGTTGTGGAATTCTCCCATTACACGTCTCTACCTCTTTGCTTCACATTCTTCCTTTAATATGCTGCATGGTACCTACCAAGCTTCAGTTCATCTGACCTAATATCTTCTACTGTGGCTGGGTGCCATACTCTGGCATGGTGGCACAGTGGTTAGCACTGCTGCCTCACAGAGTCAGGGATCTGAGTTTGATTCCCAGCTCAGGTCACTGTCTGTGTGGAGTTTGCACATTCTCCCCGTGTCTGCGTGGGTTTCCTCTGGGTGCCCCGGTTTCCTCCCACAGTCCAAAGATGTGCGGGTTAGGCAGATTGACCATTCTAAATTGCCCCTTTACGTCAGGGGGAACAGCTCGGGTAAATGTATAGGGTTGTGGGGATTGGGGGGGATGGGATGGTGGGATTGTGGTCGGTGCAGACCGATGGGCCAAATGGCCACCTTCTGCACTGTATGATTTTATGAAATCTATGAGAGGGGCAAGGTTGAGAAGGCTCATGGATAAGCGTGACATCATGATTGCAACAGACTGGATCATTCCCAAAACTGGAAGGATGGAATTGTCATAACCTTGAAGGGTGTCTTTCACAGAAGTGAGACAGAATTGCAAAACATATTGATAATAGAGTATTTCACTCAATATAGACACTTGTGCACCAGTATTGACACTGAGATACCCGCAATCTCAACTGAGTACTTCAACAATTGCAGCACAGCTTTGAAGGCATCTGATCATGATGGGGCAATTGTTGATGAGATCACTAAGACCTCTTTGTCCGTGACCTTTCACTTGAGTCAGGTGGGCAAGCTGAGTCTGAGTGTGCATTGCTGTATAGCCTATAAAGCAAATGATTTAGGACTGCCATGCAAAGGCTTTTTGATTATCATTCATTGTGATAATACATATAATTTATACAGGTAGAAGCTAACTGCTGCCACATATTGCTTGATGGGTTCACCCTGGGATCTCTGGCAGAATGTATATCATTCGATTATCACATTAGTCCAAAGTATTTTCCAAGAGCAGTTACTGCTATATCAAATGTAAATGTATCGGGCGGGATTCTCTGGTGCCACCAGCACCGTACCCCTGCCCGTAGGTTTCCTGGCAGTGTGCGTGGCCTCAATGGGAAATCCCATTGACAGCAGCGGGACCAGAGAATCCCGCCGCCCACAAGTGGGATGCCGCTTCCCACCAATGAGAAACGTGGCTGGGAGTCTGGAGAATTCTGCCCTACATCTGTGAGCTGCTCGAATCTTCACTGGTCTTCTGTTCTGAGACAAGGTACGAGTATCACTTTTCCATAGATTGCTGCTATGTCCAGACTGTACTTTTCCATGTGTTGAGCAAATAGATCTTGAACTCAAAAGTCTATTGCTCCCATGAAATGAGAGGATCTCCTGCTGGAGTTGATAAAGTTGAGCTTTTCTCAACTATCCTTGTTGCTAATTTTTAAAAATGTATTTAGTTGGATTGTTGTGTATCTTAGATGTCTAACATATCTCAGAACACTGCAGAGATGACACTAGTTCCAAATCGGCAACAGGTTTATTTACAATACTTTTAAACATCTCAGAACTCACAGGATTTATACACACCTGGAGCGGGATTTTACAGCCTCGCTCATCCCGAAACTGTAAAATCCTGCCCGAGGCCAGTGGACCTATGAATGCTCTGCCCCTTGCCTGCTCTGATTCCTGTGGCGGGTGGGACGGTACAATTCCAGCCATGGTGTCACCCAGAAGCCAGGTCTTTCTCTCCCGAAATTTCTCCATTTAATTAGCTCTCTAGCTCCACTCACAGGCTTATGCAATCAAGTATCGTAAAACAAGTAACATAATCAGACACAGATCAATAACACCATTGACAACACTACAGGGAGGATTGAAACCTGAAGTTGCAGGAAATGAGAATGGATTTTGAAGATGCGATCATGCTCAAGGATTTTGGAGAGAGATGGGAGATTAGAAATGGGATAGTAGATTGCGAGCTCATTGTGCTGAAGGATTGGTTGTTTGAGAGACTAGGTGGTGACGGCAGATTGAAAGGAGAGAAAGAAAACACATGAAGAGAAAACACATTTAGAAGATTGGCTAACATGATTGGCTCAAAGAGGGAGAGAAACTGGAGAAAGATGTGAGTTCAGGACTAGGGTGTGAGAGGAAGTCTGACCTGAGGATTAGTGGAAGAAAAGGCAGAGACAATTGATCGGTTGGTCTTCATGACAGGGAAGCGCATGAGCTCCTTGTACTTTTGTTGGAGATGAGAGTGGAAGGGACAGGAGAGAGGTGGCTGAGGAGATGGTTCGCAGTGGAGAAAAGAAGCTGGAGGTTATCTTTGCATTCCAGGGTGATCCTCGAGTATTGAGCAGAGAGCAGAACCCAATAGTATAAAGTGGTACAGCCAGATCTGGTGGACACTATTAACCTCATGCATAGATCAACATGAATTCAAAAACATTGAACATTGGCCTATGTAAGTGGAAGGTGAATCAACTTGTACAAGGCCTTCAGCAAGCTTGATATTTCAAGTGTCTGCAGGATGTTTTCATTTCTTTTTGTTTTCTCCTGTGCTTTTCATTTCTCATGTTCCATAGAATCCCCTCATAGAATCCCTACAGTGCCGGAAGAGGCCATTCAGCCCATCGAGCCTGCACCAACAACAACCGCACCCAGGTCCCATCCCCATGAACCCCATGTATTTATGCGACACTGAGGGTGAATTTAGCACGGCCAATCCACCTAACCTGCACATCTTTAGAGTGTAGAAGAAAACCGGAGCACCTGGAGGAAACTCACGCAGACACGGGGAGAATGTGCAAACTCCACACAGACAGTCACCCGAAGCCAGAATTGAACGTGGGTCCCTGGCGCTGTGGAGCATCAATGCTAACCACTGTGCCACCATGCCGCCCTTTTGTGTTGGTTAATGAAAACCTTGTTCTCTAAACTGCATCATCGATTATTGTACTCTGGGCGAGAGCTGTTACAAATGCCACGGCCTCAGAGGAATTTGGTTTCTCGAGTTGCTAAACTGGCCAGATTATCTTGGAGTCTTTCGGGAGGAAGGAGAGATGTTTCCAACTCTGCTACAAATAAACCCAGGAGAAAAATTACTGCGGCATAAAAACTGGGATTGGAAAGCAAGCTCTGGGTATTCCATCGACAGAACACAGAAAGAAAAAGTTACAGGCCTGAATTCTCCAACCTTGCCCATGTCTGGGATTCTCTGGCCCCGCTGCAGTGAATGGAGATTTGGCTGAGTGGACAGTGGCGGGGATTACGAGACCAGACAATTCCGGCCATAATCAGATACTGCTTCCAGCGAGAACGGAGAATTTCATGCTCAGCCAAATCTCCATTCACAGCAACGGGACTGGAGAATCCCAGCCATGGGCGGGGTTGGAGCATCCCAACTTTGCTATAGAAAGTCGAAGCTTTGGAAAGGCTACAGAGAGGGGAATGAGAGTCTGGGTGCGGATCTGTGTGAAGATACCTGAGAAGCTGGGATTTTTCCACTTAGGGCTGAGTAAGCTAAAGGGAGATTTAAGAGAGTTGTTCAGAATCACGAAATGGTTGATTTTCTGTTCATTTGGCTTTGTCACATGCTCAGCATCAGTAACCTCTCCCAGCCCATTCCTTAGTGATGTTATCTGTAGTTTCTAAGGGAAAATAGAAAATTATGAAAACAAGTATGGTTAAAACTGACAGTCCCCCTGCACCAGATCATGGACTCGTGCTTGACCACAGTTATGTGTGGAACTTATAGTAGAGCTGAAATCATTCTGCTCGGAGCAGAGAGCTTAAGGGGTAGTTTCACAGCAATGTTCAAATTAGAAACATAGAAAATGAAAGCAGGAGGAGGCCCTTCAAGCCTGCTCCGCCATTCATTTTGATCATGGCTGATCATCAAGTTCAATATTCTGATCCCACTTTCCCTCCCCATATCCCTTGATCCCTTTAGCCTCAAGAGCTAAATCTGATTCCTTCTTGAAATCACACAGCATTTTGGCCTCAACTATTTTCTGTGGTAGTGAATTCCACAGACTTGCTACCCTCTGGGTGAAGAAATTTCTCCTCACCTCAGTTCGAAAAGGTTTACCCCTTATCCACAAACTATGACCCCTAGTTCTGGACTCTCCCACCATCAGGAACATCCTTTCTGAATCTACCCTGTCTAATCCTGTTAGAATTTTATAAGTTTCTATGAGATCCCTTCTCACTCTTCTAAACTCCAGTGAATATAATCCTAACCGACTTAGTCTCTCCTCATATGATAGACTTGCCATCCTGGTAAACCTTTGCTCCACTCTCCCTATGAAGGATTTGATGGAGTAGGGATTGAGAAACGCTTTCCGGTACAAGAGAGTTGATAACCAAAGAACATAGATTTAAGATAATTAGCAAAAGAACCAGAGAGGAGAATAGAAGTTTTTTTTTTAGCACAATGAATTGATGTGACCTAGAATTCACCGCTTGAAAGAGTTGAAAGGGAAACAAATATGGGTGGTACAGTGGTTAGCACTGCTGCCCCACAGGTCAGGGACCCAGGTTCAATCCCGACTTGGGTCACTGTCTGTGTGGAGTTTGCATGTTCTCCCCGTGTCTGCGTAGGTTCCCCCCGGGTGCTCCGGTTTTCTCCCACAGTGACCTGAACAGGTGCCGGAGTGTGGCGACTAGGGGAATTTCACAGTAACGTCATTGCAGTGTTAATGTAAGCCTTACTTGTAACTGATAAATGAACTTTACTTTAAATTCATTCGCAACTTCCAAACTGAATTGGATACATGGTTGAAAAGAAAAAAAAATGCTGCAGAATCAACAGGAGAGGGGAACTAATGTGACACCTCGCAAAGAGCTAGCACGGGCATGATGGGCTGAATGTCCTTCTCTACTGGAAGATCATACGTGGCAGTGATTGAAGAGAATGGATTCAAAAGTCAGCGAATGTTCCAAACAAATCAATGTAATATTTATTTCTCCAAGTATAATAGAAACTTATTAAAATGTTCAATGTATAAAAAGTGTCTGCGAAATGTCAGCGTGTGACAGGTATTACTCAGTGAAATCCAAGAGCAAGTTTAATTCTGTGTTCTGAATGTGACACTAAGCATCATTGAATGATTTGACTTTTATTTTGTTCTTGCCCAAAAAAAAACTATTTGGTTTGACATAAACTTTAAATTGGTTCATTACCCCACAGTGTTTTGATATGTGTCTGCACTTTTTTTTAAAAGTACAGAGCCCAGGCTACTCTAGAATTTTCCACTGAAAGTTTAAACCACACTTCATTAAAAGTTTCCATTTGCCAGCACTGGAGAAACAAGTAATATGGAGAATATGACGGGATCAATCATGGTATTCATTTCGCTTTCTTGTGTGGATTAAAGTGAGGGATGTCAGTGGCAAAAATACATCATATCTCAATGATTGGAACTCTGCATCAATATCACACATTTACAAGTCAGCTCCATCAGTAACTTAATGCAGGTAGGTAGGCGATGGATTATAGGCAGAAAATAATGCGGATGTTGGAAATCTGAAATAAAAACAGAAAATGTTGGAAAAACTCAGCAGGTCTGGCTGCACCCGTGGAGAAACAGAGTTAATGTTTCGAGTCCGTATAACTCTTCTTTAGAACTCTTCAGTATCTCTCTTCGGCATCTCTCTCCATGACAGAGACACAAATTAGTTAGAGATGGACTTCACACCAAGTAAGCCTCCATGATCTACCACAGCCAGTACGGGGATTGAGGATTGTTATGAGAAACTACCAAGCTCAATTCCGACACCTAACGGCTTAGCAAGGTATGATCTTAGTTTTGTGCATCAACCTTCTGACCTCATTTCCGCACAATTTTTATACACTGAAAAACTCTTGTACAAATTGACTTGGATCTGCCCATTCATTTCACTTTTCCATGCAATCACATTTGCAAGGGCTTGCCCCAGCTCCATGAAGAGAAAAGACAATGTTCTGACCCCATTGTGCCGGCCAGCCCCAAGAACAACAACAACTTCCATCACCCTTCATCTTGATCAAGGCTGATCATCTAATTCAATATTCTGATCCCGCCTTCCCCCCATACCCTTTGATCCCTTTAGCCCCAAGAGCGATACCCAATTTCTTCTGGAAATCTGACAACGTTTTGGCCTCAACTACTTTCTGTGGTAGTGAATTCCACACACTCACCACCCTCTGGGTGAAGAAATTTCTCCTCACCTCAGTTCTAAAAGGTTTACCTCTTATCCTCAAACCCCTGGTTCTGCACTCCCCCACCACCGGGAACATTCTAGCATCTTTAATGTAGTCAAACATCCCACAGGCAAACAAGTTTGACCCTGAGTCGCATAAAGAGATATTAGGTCAGAAGACCAGAAATTTGGTCAAAGAGGTAGGTTTTAATTTGGGTCTTCAAGGACGAAAGTGAAGTCAAGACTCAGAGAGGTTGAAGAAGGGAATTCCAGAACTTAGGGTCGAGGCACCAATGGGGGAGTGATTAAAATTGGGAATGCACAAGGCCAATATTTGATGAGCGCAGCTTTCTCTGAGGATTTAGGGGCTGGAAGAGATTACAGAGTTAAAGAGTGGTGAGACTGTGGAGGGATTTGAAAACAAGAATGTGAGTTTTCAAATCACCATATCTTTAACCAGGTATCACCAAATTAGGTCAGTGAGCACAGGAGCAGATGAACTGAGGCAGGGACAATGTCAGGCAATGTTAAAGAGATGGAAGTAAGAAGCCTTAGTGATGCCACAGATAAATAACCCGAAGCTCATCTCAGGATCATGCTCAATACCAAGATTGCAAATGCTCTGGTTTAGTTTCCAAGGAGTGAATTGAGTCGATTGTTAAAGAACAGATTCTGCTGGGGATCCAAGACAACGCAAGGAATTTTCTGGCATCCCTGCAGCGTGTTTCTCGCGGCGGGAGATGGAGTGCCATTGGCTGGTGACAGGATCTTCTGGTCCTATCTCTGTCAATGGTATTTCCTATTGAATTCACCCAACATCATCGGGAAACCCATGGCAGGGGAGTGCCAGTGGATGACCATGAAACCATTGTCGATTGTCGGAAAAACCCATCTGGTTCACTATTGTCCCTTAGGGAAGGAACTCTGCCACCCTTACCTTGCCTGGCCTACATGTGACTCCAGAGACACAGCAATGTGGTTGACTCTCAACTGCCCTCGGGCAACTAGGGATGGCAATAGGTCATTCATGGGCCAGTCAGCTATGCCCATGTCCCATGAATGAATAAAAAAAGATCTTGCCATTGTGAACAGCTGGGAAGTTGCAGCCAATAACTTTGGCCTTTAACTGGAGGAAATCTCTGCTCATCCAATCGGGGATGGTGGACAGCGGTCTGATAATTTCCAGAGAGTGAAGAGGAGTGGACAGAGGTGGTGGTGAGGGTAGACCTGGCTGTCGTACACATGGAACCTAACTTTATATTTTCAGATGATAGAGCTGAGGGGCAGTATGCAGGTGAACAAAGTGGACCATGTTTTGTGTGGATGTAATTTTCCTTTTTGCTTTGGAGAAGGCAATAAGCCTAAAGTTAAAGAAATGCAGTGTGAACGGGAGGAATATCAGATATGATTGTCATTCTTTTGTATGTTAATTTGGCTTTCTCACACTGAATGTTTAATGGACCCACCCCCCACCACCCCCAGGGTGTTTTCCGCTGGCAGCTCGTCATTGGCTGTCGGCGGGATCTTCAGGCCCAGGAATTTCCTCGTGGCTCACCGATCCCATCACAAGGAGTTTCTTTCAGCTGGACTGGAAGATTCCAGCGGTGTGAAGGGCCAGAATATCCTGCCCATAGAATCTAACAGAAGGAGGTAATTCCACCCATAATGTTTTTCTTTGAAGGATTAATTCTATTTCTTTTGGAAAGATGCCATTGAATCGACTTTCACCAGTCATTCAGGCAGTATGCTACATTACAGTTTGGTCAAAAAGCATTACCCCTCATCCCTTCCCCGACTCTTTTGCATTTATCTTTTTGGGATGTGTCCTTGAGTTATGAGCCCACCCACCAATGGAAAGATATATCTACTCTATCAAAACTCTTCATCACATTGAGGAAATCTCCCCATGACCATCTCTGCTCTAAAGTCTACAATCCCAGCTTCTCGAGCCGCCCCATCTTACCTCAAGTCAAGAGATTTTCACCCTTACAGCGTGAGACAAACTCAAAGCCTTTTCCATTGAACTTTCCTTTGGAAACGTTGGCCCTGTCATTTCAGGACTCTCCACGGGAGATTCAGCGGCCGAGCCAATGGCGAGCCATTGACTTTAGGTGGGACAGGACAATCCGGACAGTGGACCAGGCCGGAAAATCCCACACTTTGTCTTTGGCTCCATTTGCCTATCCATGATTATTCCTTGGAGCCAATCTTTACATTTTCCATTCTAGTCTTGTAATATTTTACTCATTGACACTGGAGTTACACAATGCTTATATAAAAAATATATTTTTGAACATGAGGCAATCATGCACAGAAACCTATAAGAGAGAAGCAAGCAGATTAAAGATTGGAAAGTTTTTGTCCTGTGCCTATACTCCCAGTATATTTATCTGTCTGTGGGCGAGTTTCCATAAGATCTTCACTAACTGGACTTCTCTTACATACAAGTGACATAGAGATAGGAAACTAGAAAAATTCAAAATTGGTGTTTTACTGCAATCAACGACTTTGTAACATCACCATTATAGCAACAACATCTCAGTAATAGAATGTCTTCAGAGTTTCATTTGATCAACTTGTTAATATTTGTAACTGGCTCTCCAGTTAGATACAGCAAAAATCAGTTCCTCTTGTGTAAATTCTCAGAGCTCGTGGCCTATGTTGTGTATTGTGACCTCCCCTCCAGTAGGGACAATAGTGACTTTCTGCTCCAACAACAAGAAACAAACAGCAGCAACTCATGTGTATGTAATATCTTCAACATCGGGAAATTTCGCTGAAGTAAGGGAAGCCAGACACTGAATGAATGAAGGAGAGAATAGAAGCAGTAGCTAAATTTTGCTCGTGACCTTCAAGGAGGATCTTGAATGGAAAGAAGACATTGGGTGAGAAAATTGGCAGAGAGATGATGTGATTCTATATTTTAAAAAGGAGGTAGAACAAGTCTAGTGAACTCTGGAGCTGTAGCTTAACGTCAGCAACAGGATAATGGGATCTCTGTGCAGAGATATAATAGGAAAACACCTAGGGGTGAAAATTTAACAAAAGAGTAGGCAACATTGTCACAAGGCTATGCCCCTTTATATTTGAAAATATGATTCCTCAAACTTTCAACTGATTGGAAATTTTGCAATTTGAAGTGAGACGGAACAAACTACTTAAAAATGCAAGGCCACCTTCCAGAGTGAAGGTGAAAAAAAACAAGCAAATCACCCTCAGGGGAATGTGAAGAGAGAGACACGTCCTGTAATTCACAGACCCATCAGGAAGAGACGTTAAACTGCAAAATGTGAATATTAAAACAATAGTTGCCACAGACTGATCCATCCAAAGACACCTTGGGAATACACAATGAGTGAAGAATAAAGGACAAGCTGTATCCCATGCAAAATATTGCAAGAAAGATTTTACCAGAAGATAGGCTGAAAGTGATTCACTGTCCCTCCCATCAACCCACCGCCCTGCCCCCCTGCTCTTTTGGACCAAGTGTATCTGTGTGTGTGTGTGTGATATCAAATTTTTATTGTTTTCTTTCTTGGATTTAGTGGTTAATAGATTTGCCTTTTCTTTAACCAAGAAAACCAGATTTGGTTGGCTCCTTATTGGCCACAGCTTAAACAGTTTAGATACATTTGGATTTGGGAAGGCATATCCTCATGAAAAAGAAACATGAATCTGGTCGTGACCAATGGGATGAGCTTGATCAGAGGGCAGCAAGTTCACTCCTCACTCGATTGCAACAACACGGGTCGCAAAGAGAAGCAAATGTTGTGCTTGCTGGAAATACTCATGAAGTTAGAATTCTATAGGAGTACGGCAGTCAAAATGGTAAAAGATGGGAGTTACTGGGATCACTGTTGTTCACCATGACCATAAATGATTTAGACTCAGAAATTGGAAGGACAATTTCAAAATTTGAACTTATTGAACAAAATATTTGATGAGTTTGTCACATCGCTTTCTGCTTGAATATTTGTTGGTTTCTAACCTCTCTGACAAGGGTTTGACATCAGGGAGATTGTCTAATTTCACAGATTTGTTTTTGGAGGTGGGAAAGAAGGATAAACTCGCTTTATGTCTTCAATCTTGTGCAGCCTTGGTGATTGATGTATATGGCTACCTGTTACACTTTGTAGAAATTACATATTCGTTTGATTTTTTCTATTTGTGTCACCTGTAAGGTTGCAAATCTTTTTGATGAGCCTGTCAGTCTGTTTGACTTAACATGGTGATAAGTGTACATGACAGCTCAAATCCAGAACAGCGCGCACAGTTTAAACTCTCCATAGTTTGTGGTAACATTCATCGAGTCATTGAAGGTTTCTGTGATTTTCAACTGTTTGAAGAGTTAATTGTGTGACCAACATTCATCTGGGGCCAGGGTTCTCTGATCTCGTCTGTGGCCGCACCCCCTTCAAGTGAGAATGGAGGAACTGTTGTTCAAGCCAAAACTCCATTCACGTTCAGCATCACTAGAGAATCCCAGCCACGAATGAGGTCAGAGATTTTCAGCGTAGAACAGCACGGCCAGAATTCTCTGGCTGTTCACGCCAGCAGAACCCTCCGGTCCCACTGCAGTGAATGGAGATTTGGCTGAGTGCCAAATTCTCCATCCTCACTTGTGGCGGCAACAGAGCATAAACACCCAGAGAATTCCGACCCGTAGTGTAGATTACTTTCCCAGTATATTTAGAAAGATAGAATATTATAGCATTGGAGACCATTTAGCCCATCGTGCTTGAACTGGGTCATTGAGAGGGCCACTGAAATAGTTCCACTCCGTCAGCTCTTTCTTCTTACCCCTGCACATTTTCCCTTTACAGACACATAACAAACAAGGACAATGTTCTGGATTTGCCTCCACCTGTCTCAGGTTCTCCCTCCCATTCCCAGTGTGGGATTTTTATGGACCTGGGATAAAGGTCCAGCTAGTGAGTCCGCACAATAGCAATAGTGCCCTTGCCTACTCCATTTGATTTGATTTGATTTATTATTGTCATATGTACTAACATACAGTGAAAAGTATTTTTCTTGCGTGCTATACAGACAAAGCATACCGTTCAGAGAGGGAAACGAGTGCAGAATGTAGTGTTGCAGTCATAGCTAGGGTGTCAAGAAAGATCAACTTAATGCAAGGTAAGTCCAATTTTGGGTATTTTAAATCCCACACTACTTTCATGGAGTCAGGCCCATTTTGTTAGCCAATGTTGTTCAGGGTTCCTCTGAGGTGCTGTGGGGGGTGCTGAGTCTGGAATTGTAACAGCTAAGATTCAAAAGTCTTACCAACTTCAACAGTATAATTCACTCTGATAAATGAAATATATTTTAATGCAATGACTGATCATAGGGCTCTGCCTTAGTGACCATTGCATTTATCAGTATTATGTAAGTGTTCACTAGTATTAGAGTACTTTATTCAGTGGATAAATCTTCTTCTGCATTCAACAGTATTGAGAATCTGACTTCGACGTGTTATCTGGACATGTGGTTTCATGTCGTCATTGATTTAGAGTCCAAAGATTGTTTGAGCCTTAGAAATACTCTTCCAGTATCTACTAAGGGAAGAACTCATGAGCCCTATAATAACAGTTGGAAGTCTTTGAAAAGCTCATAAAACTTAAGACACAAACATTCCTTCATACTTCCCTTGAAAAAGATTGTAAACATTTTAAGTGCTCAAAAAACTTTTAAAATAAATAAACAGGCATTCAAAAACAACTTCAAAGGCACACCATCCATATTGTAGTTGTGTGAACAAACCTTAGAGCGCTGAATCCATTTGCTCAGCCATTATGAATTCCATCGGTGGGATGGAATTCATAATGGAATTCCATCCCACCGCTTTAGAGTCAAAGGCTCTGGAGAGGAATACATTGAAATCTTTGAAGTAACATGAACAGATGGCCACCTGGGTCAACAGATGGCTGACTGCTTTGAATGCAAGTCACGTGGTGAGGGTTGAGGGCTAGGAGGCCTAGCAGTCCCTTACAAACCACCCCAATGCTCCAGTGAATAGAGACGGGCATTGTAACCTGCTCACCACCCATATTCTACCACTCTTCCTTCCTTTGACCTCCTCGTAGAGGAAGCAGCCCTGACTGCAGTCTATCCCCACCACTCCATGATGAAAATGACATCGCTGGGCACAAAGCAGGATTGCAAAGTTGGAAAATGGCTCTGTTCACAATTACAAATCTCCTACCTCAAGCATGAAAACCCAGCTCAATATCTCTAAATTAACATTAATTAGATGATGTATTGAATCATGTCTGTATGGTTTAAGCTATTTATCTGGTGTTGGGAATGGTTACATGACTATAATCCCATTGAGAATTCAAAGAACATTATAATCACTAAACTAGATCACTCTGTAACTGATCTCAGACTGAGACAGCTGCACCATTCAAATTGTTACAGGGACAAGAGTTAAAAACCTAATTTTAAGATCAGTTTTAGAATTCGCTCCACTTGCCCACATTGAATGTCACAGTGATGGTTAATAATTGGTACTGTCCTTGTTTTAAAAGGAATAAAGATTTTACATTTTAAATAACTTGACCTCAGCAAGAGCAAAAGCAGGTCACAGCCAATGACGTACTTTAGAAGTCACTGTTATTACATAATCAGGTTAATTAGGAGTGGCATTGAAGAGTTGAAAGGGAAATAGATCCATATTTAGGTAACCAAAAATTCTGGGTAGTACTGTTGCTGTGCAGCTGATAAGATGGGGCAGGATTCAGTTATAGATGACAAGTGGATAGGGTTATATAGACAGTAATGGCAGAAATACATTCTGGAACTTCACTGTGATGACCATGGAGTATTTATGTAGAACTTTCCTTTGGGAGATTGAATCGATGAAACAGATTGTATCTTGTCTTCAGAAGGAATGAGCATGAGAAATTACCTTGTCTGATTCCAGACTTTATTATATTGTCAAGATCAAATAGTTCTGGGAATAGTGTCATGATTTCATTGGTCCACAAAGTTTTATTAATTCATCAAGATTGTACCTTCTGCACTGACTAATAATCCCAACTACAAACCTCCCTATTTATAAGACTTCACTGTGTGAAATTGGCTGCTGTGATTACAAAAGTGACTACACTTCAAAAACTATTGATTTGCCTACAAAGTACTTTGGAAAACCATGAGGTTGTGAAGTATGTTGCATAACCTCAACTATTTTCAGAGTACCTGGAGATTTGTGTGTGGGGCGGCACTGTGGCTAGCACTGCTGCCTCACAGCGCCAGGGACCCCAACTCAATTCCAGCCTTGGGTGACTGTGTGGAGTTTGCACCTTTCTCTCCGTGTCTGCGTGAGTTTCCTCCTGATGCTCCGGTTTCCTCCCACAGCCCAAAGACATGCAAATTAGGCTGATTGTCCCTTAGTGTCCCAAGATGTATAGTTTAGGGGGATTAGCAAGGTAAATATGTGGGGTTACTGAAGTAGGGCCTGGGTAAGATGCTCTGTCAGAGAGTCGGTGCAGACTTGATGGGCCAAATGACCTCCTTTTGCACTGTAGGGATTCTATGATTCTATGACACAAAATTTTGGCGCTCACTTCATTTTGAAACTACTTATAATAGAACTTGCCCTCAGCTTCTTCGAGCAGGTGTGAGTGGGAGAGTTCATGAGAAAATAATACCAACTTGCTTATTTCTCTTCTGGCTTTAGTTAGCCCTTTTCTATGCTCTTAAATATTTCATGGTTTCTCTCCTTATCAGTAGATCCACTCTTGTTACGAAAGCATTAGTTGTCTATAGAATGAAATATATATCCCAGAGAGACACGTTTGTTAAATAGCAGAGTGAATAGGTGCACTGTCACAGAATGTTAGTAAGAAGTTTAACAACACCAGGTTAAAGTCCAACGCCGGCATCTCCACATCATGACAGAATGTTAGGACATGTGCCCGCAGCTTAAAGTGCCCTGTGTGACAAGCCTCTGACCCTTGCTATGGTCATAGTCGTACAGTGCAGAAAAGGCCCTTCGGCCCATCAAATCTGCACCGACAATAACTATCATTAAAGTCACGCTAATCCCATTTTCCAGCACTTGTTCCCTACCCTTGAATATTATGGCATTTCAAGTGCTTATCCAAATATTTTAAAAAGGTTTTTAAGGTTTCCAGCCTCCACTATCTTCCGAGGCAGTGTATTCCAGATTCCCACCAACCTCTGAGTGGAAAAAGAAATTCTTAAATCCCCCCTGAATCTCCTGCCCCTTCGTGATTGACCCCTCAACCAAGAGGAACAGCTGCTCCCTACTCATCCTGTCCATATCCTTCATTAATCCTATACACCTCAATCATGTCCCGCTTCAGCCTTCTCTGCTCTAAAGATATCCAAATATTTGTAATATTTATTAATGATCTGGATGAGGGTATAGTTGGGTGGATTAGCAAATTTGCTGATGACACCAAAGTCGGTGGTGTGGTAGACAGTGAGGAAGGGTGTCGTAGTTTGCAGGAAGACTTAGACAGGTTGCAAAGTTGGGCCGAGAGGTGGCGGATGGAGTTTAATGCGGAGAAGTGTGAGGTAATTCACTTTGGTAGGAATAACAGATGTGTTGAGTATAGGGCTAACGGGAGGACTTTGAATAGTGTGGAGGAGCAGAGGGATCTAGGTGTATGTGTGCATAGATCCCTGAAAGTTGGGAATCAAGTAGATAAGGTTGTTAAGAAGGCATATGGTGTCTTGGCGTTTATTGGTAGGGGGATTGAATTTAGGAGTCGTAGCGTTATGTTGCAACTGTACACAACTCTGGTGCGGCCGCACTTGGAGTACTGTGTGCAGTTCTGGTCCCCACATTACAGGAAGGATGTGGAGGCTTTGGAGAGGGTGCAGAGGAGGTTTACCAGGATGTTGCCTGGTATGGAGGGGAGATCCTATGAGGAGAGGCTGAGGGATTTGGGATTGTTTTCGCTGGAAAGGCGGCGGCTAAGAGGGGATCTTATTGAAACATATAAGATGATTAGAGGTTTAGATAGGGTGGATAGTGATAGCCTTTTTCCTCTGATGGAGAAATCCAGCACGAGGGGGCATGGCTTTAAATTGAGGGGGGGTAGTTATAGAACCGATGTCAGGGGTAGGTTCTTTACCCAGAGGGTGGTGAGGGATTGGAATGCCCTGCCAGCATCAGTAGTAAATGCGCCTAGTTTGGGGGCGTTTAAGAGATCCGTAGATAGGTTCATGGACGAAAAGAAATTGGTTTAGGTTGGAGGGTCACAGTTTTTTTTTTTAACTGGTCGGTGCAACATCGTGGGCCGAAGGGCCTGTTCTGCGCTGTAATGTTCTATGTTCTATGTTCTATGTTCTAAAGGACCCTTCTCCGCAATCCGGTGACCTAACACATTACTTGCATCAGTTTATCAGTGATGTTGCAAAGGACAAGCACCGGGTTGCCTGTTTATTAAATCCTCTAGCCTGGAGAAAATGGAATTAAGTGGAGCTTAAAATGAGGAAAGTTCCTTTTCAGTGCATGTGAAGCTGCTGCCAGCATCCCCCTCCCTACCAAAGCCAAGAGGAATCCAGCGGCAAACTTTTGTAGCAAGAAAAATTAAGGACCAATTTCCAGGATAAGGTCATCGGAAAAAAATAATCACTGCTAATAACTACAATCTTGAGTTATGACCCCAGAGAGATTGCTGACACATCTGAGAGTCTGATCTATAGCAGTGCCAGATTAAATCAGCAAGAACAAAATAATGTCTGGATATAATTGCATGTCATTTTTAGCTCCGTATATCAGGACAACAATCCGGTGGTATTTGCATTCTGTTTGTTAGGTCACGCCATGGCTGAGTGATATTTTCACTCGCAAATTTAGATACGTAATTGAATCAAATATTATTTGAAACCTCTACAGACCGTGTTGACATCTGTATTCCTGCTCATTCGACAATCTCAGCAGAATGGTTCTCAAACCTTCCGCGGAATACTGAGAGCAAAATACATTGAACCATTGCTCTTTATTATACAGAAAACTAATGTTTTACAGTACACAACACTCGTAAACATCTACACGCCCACTTAAAAATAAAAATTTGGTTCACCATCCTTTGTCATTTTATTACATGGACATGACTCAGTCACATTGTCCCCCCTCTGTTAACCTAGAGGTTTATTTGGTACAGCAAGCCACTAGCTTTCGGAGCACTGACCCTTCATCAGGTAAGTGGGAGTTCTGTTCACAAACAGGGCATATAAAGACACAAACTCAATTTACAAAATAATTGTCTGCTTTCTTGCATCTTTATAGAAACTTGATGATTGTGTCGATATGCGCGATCTTCTTGGAGATCCTCTCCAAGAATATCCTCTCCAGATATCCTCTCCATTGTGTTTACCCCAGTTCAACGCCGGCAGCTCCACATCATGGCTACCATTGACACCGCAAACTACCGGCTTCAAGTGGAGAGGATCTCCAAGAAGATCGCGCATATCGACACAGACATCAAGTTTCTACAAAGATGCAAGAAAGCAGACCATTATTTTGTAAATTGAGTTTGTGTCTTTATATGCCCTGTTTGTGAACAGAACTCCCACTCACCTGATGAAGGGGCAGCGCTCCAAAAGCTAGTGGCTTGTGCTGCCAAATAAACCTGTTGGACTTTAACCTGGTGCTGTGAGACTTCTAACTGTGTTTACCCCAGTCCAACGCCGGCAAATCCACATCAAACCTAGAGGTTGTGCATGTTAATTTCATCTTGCCTTTCTATCACATGTTGTGAAGCAGCATGGTAACCAGGGAGCTATCCTGTTGGTGCAGTTGGTTCATTTCACAAAACTGACCAATGGAAGAGGTGGAAGTGGTGGCACAGTGGTTAGCTCTGCTGCCTCACAGCTTCAGGGACCCGGATTTGATTCCTGGCTTGGGTCACTGTCTGTGCAGAGTCTACACGTTCTCCCCGTGTCTGCGTGGGTTTCCTCCGGGCGCTCCAGTTTCCTCCCACAGTCCGAAAGACATGTTGGTTTGATGCATTGGCCGTGTTAAATTCTCCCTCAGTGTATCCGAACAGGCGCCAGAGTGTGGCGGGTAGGGGACTTTCGCAGTAACTTCTTTGCAGTGTTAATGTAAGCCTACTTGTGACAATAATAAATACACTTAAAACAAAATTTAAAGAAGTGATGTACGTTGCAGGCTGTGATATTTTTCAGAGGATCAAGGCAACCCATCAACTGCCAAGATTTGTCTTGCTGCTTTGTGAAGTTATTTATATGATTTACAGCAATCACAACACCCACTCATTGATCTCTTACCCCATATGATAAGCAGGAGAAAATTAATCTTTTAATATCCTGTTCACACCAATATCTTAGCAGGATATTTCTACTGAAGCATTGTGCATGATGCCATGCTGCTATCTTTAACCGGCATCAATGTCAAAAAGGCTATGACCAACCCAAAAGGAGTGGAATTTGTCACATTGGAAGATAAGATATGGCAACAGGAACCCTCAGTTACCTCACAAAACACAGTCAGGGCAAACCGCAGATGTCATCAACCCCAGGACTTTATTTTGTACAGAATATGGGTGAGGTCAGATCTGGAGGATTGAGGTAACTTCACTGATCCCATGTTTTGTGTAGGGACCCCCCTTAAAGGGTCGAGCTCTAATATTACAACATCGTTACCGCAGCCCAGTCTTCCTTTGAGCACAAGTCAGCACTGGGAATCAGAGAACAAGATGAAGAAGATTTTAGAAGCAAAGAATGATTCTAGGATGTTGGGTTCAAAGGAAGATTTACAGGGCAAATCTTGCTTTCCCTGTGGCAAATAAGGCTGGAAGTGAAGGTTGTGCAGTTAACTTAAACTGAGGGATATAGGTGATATGAACATAAAGAGGTTGTTTATGTAGTCTGGGAGCCCACAATTGGAGGAAAGAGTTTAAAGTTAACAAGCCTCAAATTAGATTTAAAAAATGAAGGCAAAATTCTGCAGATGCTGGAATCTGAAACAAAAACAGAAAATGCTGGAAAATCTCAGCAGGTCTGACAGCATCTGTGGGGAGAGAATAGAGCCAACGCTTTGAGTCTGGATGACCCTTCATCAGAGCAGCTCTGACGAAGGGTCATCCAGACTCAAAATGTTGGCTCTATTCTCTCTCCACAGATGCTGTCAGACCTGCTGAGACTTTCCAGCATTTTCTAGATTTAACAAATGTCTTTTCTGACAGAGTTATGGACAATCAAAGAATACAATACTCTGTTCAGTTAAATAAAGCAAATAAGGAATTATTGAAGATAAAACTGAAGGTTGGATGATATAAATTGGTGTGATAAGCTGTTGTTCCTTTGTTGTTCAGATGATGGTTGTGGGGGAGATGTCTTTGGAAAGCAACTGGTTAGAAATAGGAATAGGAATGTAGGAATAAACAAGATGGATGTTTTATCTAATAAGTTCCAGAGGTTACAGTTTGTTCTTTATGAGAAATTTCAGAAGTAGAAAAGACTCTATAATCCATCTATAATTTCCCAAAAACAAATGCCCTCAATTTCCCCCCATTTTCTCTCATTCTGCCTTTAATTTCTCTAAACTCTCCCTGGACAGCCCATTCCACATGTTTGCCATCCTCTGTGTAAGTTTATCCAAATCACTTGGCCCCAGTTTTAAAACTTGTGACAATCTCAAACATATTATCAAGATTCAATTATCATTTTCTGAAGAGTTTTGAATGCTTTAATAATATCTCTCCTGAGCCTTCTCTGCTCCAACAACATCTGGCTGTTCAAGCTCTTCACTTAGCTCAGGGTGGTCTTAGGCAAATATGTTGTTGTCCAGTTCTGCACTCCTTCCAATGCATAGATTTCCTTGATATTCCATGCATGGTTGTACTGATGTTTTGTACAGATGCATTCATCACCTCCTGGGAGTCGTTCTGTCATGAAGGAATAAACTTGCCTCTACATAACATCTTATTGTGTCATTGTCAGGGTATTCCAAATAGATGCAGATGCAGTAGCCAATGTTATGCACCGTAAAATCACTCAAACAGAAAATGAATGAATGGCCAAAGAGTGGGTTTTGAAATGTTGGTTGAGGTTGGAGTATTTTGCCAGGGCACTGAGGCAACGTAGTGTTCTAACTATGTTGGAGGTTGTAGGTTTTAAACAAATAAAAAGACATAATTCAAAGTAACACACAGCATGTTTATTAAAAGAGATGTTCTCTGCACAGAGTGAAAACTGAAACCAGGCAACTTGCTACTCTTCTTTAAATATTGCTGATTTTATTTTACATCTACCTGAACAGGTAGATTAGACCTTGGTTTAATGTCTAATTTGAAAAACAGGACCTCTGACAGTGCAGCATTCCCTCAGAGCAGCATCGAATGGTTGGAGTTGGATGATATATTTAATGTTTATAATGAAGCTTGAATCCACAATTTTCAGGCTCAGAAATATAGGTTCTACTAACAAGTTGTTTACATGCTCTGGGAGCCACAATTGGAGGAAAGAGTTTAAAGTTAACAAGCCTCAAATTAGATTTTAAAAATAAAGGCAAAATTCTGCAGATGCTGGAATCTGAAACAAAAACAGAAAATGCTGGAAAACCTCAGCAGGTCTGACAGCATCTGTGGAGAGAGAATAGAGCTAACGCTTTGAGTCTGGATGACCCTTCGTCAGAATTAGAGAAAAGTTAACAAGTGTCATGCTAGATTTTAAAATAGGAATTTTTCCTACTCATAGAATTTCATACAATCCCCAGTGCAGAAGGAGGCCATTTGGCCATTGAGCCTGCACCGACAACAATCCCACGCAGGCCCTATCCCCGCAACCCCACGTATTTACCCTTTTAATCCCCCTGAGCATGGCCAATCCATCTAACCTGCACAAATTTGGACAGTGGGAGGAAACCGGAGCACCGGGAGGAAACCCACGCAGACATGGGGAGAACGTGCAAACTCCACACAGACAGTGAGCCAAGCCGGGAATTGAACCCGGGTCCCTAGCACTGTGAAGCAGCAGTACTAACCACTGTCCCATCATGCTGCCGTACTGGTTTGAAAAGGGACCCTTTTGGTGAATAGGATAAAGCAATGTAAAGTGCTTGACCTCCATATGATTCATTACAACCCTCAGTACTATGGTGAATAATTTATTTTAAATCATTTACGGAATCTGGGTGTCAGTGGTTAGGCCAACATTTATTACCTATTCCTAGTTGCATTTCAAGGTGTGGTGAGCTATCTTCTTGAACCGATGAAGTCCTTGAGGTATAGGTCCACCCAAAGTGCGGTTAGCAAGGGAATTCCAGGATTTTGATCCAGCAAAGTGAAGCAATATATTTCCAAATCAGGATGGTGAGTGACTTGGAGGGGAACTTCCAGTTGGTGGTGTTACCAGTTCTCTGCTGCTTTTGTCCTTCTAGATGGTAGCGGTTGTGGGTTTGGAAGGAGCTGCCTGAGGAACGTTGATAAGTTCTTGCAGTGCACCTTGTAGATGGCACACCTATGTTCGTTAGTGGAAGGGGTAGCAATCGAGTTTCTTGAGTGTTGTTGGAGCTGGACGCATCCAGTACAAGTGGCGAGTATTCCATCACACTCCTGACTTGTGCCCTGTGGACACAACCTTGTGTACAGGTTTTGGGGAGTCAAGAGGTGAGTTAACTCGTCGCAGTATTCCTAGCCTTTGGCCTTCTTTGGTAGCGACATTAGATATATTGCTGGTCTGGTTCAGTCTCTGGTCAATGGTAACTCCCAGGATGTTGATAGTGGGGGATTCAGCAATTATTCATTATTTTCTTATAACGGAAAGAAGGTAATTGATGAAGCAGCTGAAGGTGATTGGGCCGAGGAAAGTACCCTGAGGAACTCCTGCAGAAATGCCCTGGAGCTGAGATGACAGACCTCCAACCACCACAACCTTCCTCATTTGTGCCAAATGTGACTCCAACTAGTGGAGAATTTTCCCCCAATTCCCATTGACTCCAGTTTTGCTAGGGCTCCTTGATTGGATTTGTGCTGTTTCTTGTGTACAGTACATACCCGGGCAATGTTCCACAATATTGGGTAGACGCCAATGTTGTAACTGTACTGGCTAGGGGAGCGGCAAGTTCTGGAGCACTTCAGGTCTTCAAAGGGACACGAGATTGTTTTGGCAAACAAGGCAAAGGAGAATCCAAAGAGCTTCTACAAATACATAAAGGGCAAAAGAGTAACAAGGGAGAGAGATGGGCCTCTTAAGGATCAACAACGTCATCTATGTGCGGATCCACAAGAGATGGGTGAGATCCTAAATGAATATTTCTCATCAGTATTTACTATTGAGAAAAGCATGGATGTTAGAGAACTAGGGGAAATAAATAGTGATGTCTTGTGGAGTGTACATATTACAGAGAAGGAGGTGCTGGAAGTCTTAAAGCGCATCAAGGTAGATAAATCCCCGGGACCCAGGATATTGTGGGAGGCTAGGGAGGAAATTGCGGGTCCCCTAGCTGAGATATTTAAATCATCGGTAGTCACGGGTGAGGTGCCTGAAGATTGGAGAGTGGCAAATGTTGTGCCTTTGTTTAAAAAGGGCTGCAGGGAAAAGCCTGGGAACCACTGTCCATGCCCCCCATAACCTTGAACAGCTCATGATTATGAGGGGCATGAACAGGGTGGATAGGGAGCAGCTGTTCCCCTTAGATGAAGAGTCGTTACGAGGGGACACAAGTTAAAAGTGAGGGACAGGAGGTTTAGGGGGGATTTGAGGAAAAACATTTTGTAGCGAATGCTTCAGCCTTATATTTTGCACTGATGTGCTGGGTTCCTCCATCATTGAGGATGGGGATATTTGTGAAGCCTCCTCCTCCAGTGAGTTGTTTATTGTCCACCACCATTCACAGCTGGATGTGGCAGGACTGCAGAGCTTAGGTCTGATCTGTTGGTTGTGGAATCGCTTAGCTCTGTCTATCACTTGCTGCTTATGCTGTTTGGCACACAAGTCATCCTGTGTTGTTGCTTCACCTTATTTTTAGGGATGCCAGATGTTGCTGCTGACATGCCTTCCTGCACTCTTAGAATCATATAGAATCCCTACAGTGCAGAAGGAGGCCATTCAGCATATCGAGTCTGTACCGACCACAATCCCATCCAGGCCCTGTTCCCATAACCTAACATTTTCACCCTGCCAATCCCCTGACACAAAGGGGCAATTTAGCATGGCCAATCAACCTAACCCGCACATCTTTGGACGGCGGGAGGAAACCGGAGCACCCGGAGGAAACCCACGCAGACACAGAGAGAATGTGCAAACTCCACACAGACAGCGACCCGAGGCCGGAATTGAACCCAGGTCCCTGGCACTGTGAGGCAGCAGTGCTAACACTGTGCCACCGTGCAGCCTTCATTCATCGGTTCTTTAAAGAGTACAATTAATTTATAAGAAAACCATTAAGTGCTATTTCTAACTGATCCATTTGATTTGTCTGTCAAAATCCTTCATTGTTCTGTAGGCCCGCGATATTATATAAATGCTGTGAAATAGGGAGTGCGTTAAAACTGAAGTGTTTGAACAGCACAGCAGATTGTGCTATGGCAGGCTTCCCATAATGTTCCTTGCAAGTGAGAATTCCTGTATGGTCAGAGGTAACTGCATTCTGGATGGCAGTGGCAATTCATTCCATCAGTGCTGTTCTGCTCGCGGTTCTGCCAGTGTTACTCAGTGTTACTCTGTTATTCATAGAAATCATAGAATCCCTACAGTGCAGAAGGAGGCCATTCGGCCCATCGAGTCTGCACCGACCACAATCCCACCCAGGCCCTACCCCCACATATTGTTATCCGCTAATCCCTCTAACCTACACATCCCAGGACTCTAAGGGGCAATTTTTTTTTTTTAACCTGGCCAATCAACCTAACCCGCACATCTTTGGACTCAGTGTTACTCAGCAACAAGGAATGAGCTCTGCTGTGACTCCTCGTGGTCGCTTTTCCTTCCTAAAGACGTTGCCACAAAAAACACCTTGAAATTACCATAAGTAATCAGTGGGGTGGCACAGTGGCACAGTGGTTAGCACTGCTGCCTCACAGCGCCAGGGACTTGGGTTCGATTCCCGGCTCGGGTCACTGTCTGTGTGGAGTTTGCACATTCGCCTCGTGTCTGCGTGGGTTTCCTCCGGGTGCTCTGGTTTCCTCCCACAGTCCAAAAATGTGCGGGTTAGGTGGATTGGCTCAGCTAAATTGTCCCTTAGTGTCAGGGGGACTAGCTAGGGTAAATGCATAGGGTTATGGAGATAGAGCTTGAGTGGGATTGTGGCCGGTGCAGACTTGATAGGCCAAATGGCCTCCTTCTACACTGTAGGATTGCATGTAAATAGTCAGGATAAAAAGAACATGGCCAATGCTAACAATAAATGTAGAGGAAGATCCCAGGAGGACCTCTGCAGGTCAATTGCCTTAGAATGTGCACATGATCCGTGAAGGACACAGAATATAAAGCAGAATGTCTTTAACTGACCCAGGACTTCCTGATCAGCATGCATGTCTCGACAAACCAAACAACTACATTCTCTGGGTCAGTTTCATAGGAGACATGAATACTTGCACACTATTTGCTTCAGTGAAATCATCTGGGTAATATCATCCCTCAGAGCACTGCAAACACCAAGAAGCTAAATTTGACAGCTTTGTGAAGCTTATACTGATAACTGGGTTCTAACTTTGTAAATCAACCATTTAGAGTTAGGGTAAGGCCTTTTGGGTGGTCTGAAGCATGGGTCCCTGAAAAGCGTAAACTTCCTCAATGTATTTATTCTGAATTAATCCTTTCCCTGAAGGGAGATTGTGTGGCACATTGCAAGAACCAACTTCTGAAACCTGTTCTGTGGTTCAGTGTGTGATTTAACTAGTGCCTGACTAATTGTAATTAATGTTCTTCCTTGAAGATTTGATCTCAAATAATCTGGGAATAATTCAATCCTCTACACACATTTTCTGTATAAAACACTTCCCTGCTATAATGTTTTGATTATTGCGTTCAGTGGAAGATTATGAAACCTGATTGCACCATTTTAGTGGCACAGAGGTGGATCAATGCCAGCAGTTCACTTGTGTCTGATGCCGTGTGTGTGCTGCCTGTATATCTTCTGCTTATTTACTGCAGACTGGATTAGTTAGATACAGATCACTGAGGGAGCTGATAGCTCGGATCAGGGCATGCTGTGCTGCTGTTTGAAACTACAATTTATTTGTCTCGCATGTTCGATGAATCCATCAGCTGCTGAAATTCTATGCAGCTCCTTTCATGCAATATGTGTAACGCATGCTGTACACACACAGTGTTTGACAGACAGTGCGTGCTGTACATTGTCTACTTTGCACTGTTTACAGACACATGGGGCAAGAGATCAGATATAGCCTGGATATGCACCGCGCATCCCTTGGAAGTCTCGCTACAAGAACGCTTTAGGCATTTCCCTGGAAGTTTGAACTTCTGATGAGCAATTCTCCTGCTCTGAGGTTCTCCGGAAAAATCTTCAACTCTTGAGTTAGACAGTTCTGACTTACCAACCTGGCTAGTTACTCGCTAAATGTTGGACAAGAAAACAACACCTGGGTAACTATATAACTGACTCCCCAATCATTAACATAAATGCGCACCATGCCCCTCTGACTGCCCCTGACCCATTCCCCTCCTGACCAGCTGCCTATCTCCCAATCCCCCTGACTAACCCTGTCCTGCCTAACCAGTCAGCCACCTAGCAACCTCAACCACTGACCGTCCGACCTACCTGCCACCTTCCACCTTACCCCACCTTCCCCCTATACCCCCTTACCTTGCACACTTACTTCCCTAGTTGTTTTTAAAACAGTTTCAGAGCTCTTCGGATCATGGCAACCAGCGCTGTAAAGAGGAGGAGAAGCTTTTGCGCAGATTCTCTGTACTGCTCCCTCCGAGGTTGGAGATGAGGGATCCTTCATTGGGATATCACTCAGAAAAGTGGGAGGAAGCTGGGAGTGCATTCTCCTGTCGGACCAGGGTTGGAAATAGAAGCTGCGGCTTTTCACCGCAGGTTGAGTTCGAGCAGAGCAGGGTCGGAAAATCGCAGTGGAGGGTTCCAGCACTCGTGCGAAACCCCATTTGCATCCTCCCAGCCACTGCACCCAGGCGTATTTTAACATATTTAAATAAACATTGTTCCAGAACTTCAGTGAATTAAATGCAGAAAAGATTGAAACAAAAACAGCCCTCACCACCTCACTCCGTGTGCGCTCTGCATGCTCTATCCATGCCAACGTTTCCTACCCTCTGCCCTGGCCCCTCATACCCCCCTGCCAACTCGTGCTCTCTACTCACCCCCATGACCCCTCATAACCCCCATGGCCCTTTATTGCCATCAATGCCAACGTAATGCCAACTCATACCAACCCATTCCCTATACCCACCATCCTTCACCCTTACACCTTCCATGCCAATTTACCTGATAACCTTTGGCAGCTTTGACTTTTTTTTGCAGCTTTAGCTGTTTGGATAGTTCTTGGTATTTCTCCACTCCACCTGAGGAAGGGACAGCCTGTTCCAAAAGCTAATGGCATTTGCTACCAAATAAACCTGTTGGACTTTAACCTGGTGTTGTTAAACTTCTTACTGTGGATAGTTCTTGAACAGTTTTCATAGAATCCCTACAGTGCAGAAGGAGGCCATTCAGCCCATCGAGACTGCACTGACAACAATCCCACCCAGGCCCTATCCTTGTAACCTCACGTAATCCCCCTGACCTGTTCCCTGTAACTCCAAGTATTTACCCCACTAATCCCCCTAATTTACACAACTTGGGACACTAAGAGGCAATTTAGCATGGCCAATGCACCTAATCTGCGTACTTTTGGAGTGTGGGAGGAAACTGAAGCATCTGGAGGAAACCCACGCAGACATGGGGAGAATGTGCAAACTCCACACAGACAATCACCCGAGGCCGGAACCAAACCTGTGAGGGAGCAGTGCTAACCACTGTGCCACCGTGCCGCCTCTGCAGTTCTTTGACAGTTCTTTCACAGCTTTGACAGTTCCAATGCACTTTTCACTTTTTATTCACAATCATGTTTAATTCTAACAATCCTAAAGGATGCCTTCTTCCTCCCAAAGGTGTCCTGGGACCATACCCAAAGTAGTACCCTGACTAGCTCTTATCCTGTCTAACCTGCACACTCTGGATTTCCCATGTCTGGTCGATTATAATTCCACTTTGATGGAGGTGGCTGGTGATTTAAATGGCCAGCTGCCTCTGTAAAGCATGTATACAATGAACCTCAACCTGACTTCAGTTCAGCCCCCAAGAGGTGGGTTGTTACCAAGGCAGGTTGTTTAGAAGACACATCTTTGTTCCCAGGGACAGCAGTCTAATTACAACGTCATTTTTATGCCCCATAAACCTCATGCCTCATGCAGCTCCCATTTAATGCCTGAGCGAGCATTGAATTGCATGATGGCTGGGATAATGGTTGTAATCTGGCTCATTAATGAACCTCATTAACACCTTGTTATTGACGGCAGCAAAAATATCATATTTTCAGGTTTTCCGACCTGATTCCCACCTCCAATGGGAGACAAAAATCCAGCCCTCCATCTTCTCCATTAACCAATCCTCTTATCCATACTCAGACATTACCCCAATCCCATGAGTGAGCTCTTATCTAGCCTAACCGCCTTTCACGTGTCACCTGTGAAATTCTGAATATACTACAGTCACTAGTTTCCCTTTATCTCGTCTGCCAGTTACAATCCCAAAGAAACTCTTTTGGATTTGCCAAATACTTTCTTTATAATAAAACTATCCTTTTTATTTTCTCATGGGAAGTGGGTGCCACAGGCAAGGCCAGCAGTCGTTTTCCATCCCTAATTACTGCTGAACTGAGAGACTTGTTAGGCCATTTCAGTGATCAATTAAGAGTCAACCACACTGCAGTGGGCCTGGAGTCACGTGAAGGTTATGTCGATGTGCTAAATTAACCACAGTTTATGGCAATTACCTAGTTCGGGGAATTTATAGTTAAACATGTAACATTAAGTGTCGTATAATTTTTTAAAATTCATTCATGGGACATGGGCGTTGCTGGCTGGCTAGCATTTATTGTCCATCACTAGTTGCCCTTCAACTGAGAGGCTTGCTGGGCCATTTCAGAGGGCATTTAAGAGTCAACCACATTGCTGTGGCTCTGGAGTCACATGTAGGCCAGACCAGGTAAGGATGGCAGATTTCCTTCCCTAAAAGACATTAGTGAACCAGATGGGTTTTTCCGACAATCATTTCTTGGTCATCAGTAGATTTTTATTCAATTCAAATTCCACCACATGATTGAGATGTATAAAATTATGAGGGGCATGGAGAGAGTAGGCAGCAATAAACTTTTCCCCTTGGTGGAGGGATTAATAACTAGGGAGCATCGATTTATGGTAAGAGGCAGGATATTTAGAGGGGATGTCAGAAAAAACGTTTATGCCCAGATCGTGATGAGAGAATGGAACTCTCTGCTTGAAAGGCTGATAGAGGCAGTACCCTCATAACATGTAAGAAGTACTTGCGATGCCAAGGCATACAAGGCTATGTACCAAGTGCTGGGAAATGGGATTAGAATAGTTGGGTGATCTGTCTTTGGCCAGCGCAGACTCGATGGGCTGAAGGGTCTTTTTTGGTGCTGTAGACCTCCATAACACCATTATTTCACAGGATCACAGAATCCTACAGTGTAGAAGAGGCTCTTCGGTCCATCGAGTCCGCACCGATGCATGAAAGGCCCTGACCTGCCCACCTAATCCCACTATTACTTGCCAAGTACTCATCCAGGTACCTTTTAAAGGATATGAGGCATCCCGCCTCCATCACCCTCCCAGGCAGTGCATTCCAGATCATCACCACCCTCTGAGTAAAAAGGTTTTTCCTCAAATCCCCTCTGAAACTTCCACCCCTCACTTTTAACTTGTGTACCCTCATAACTGACCCTTCAACTAAGGGGAACAGCTGCTCCCTATCCACCCTGTCCATGCCGCACATAAGTTGAACACCTCAATCAGGTCACCCCTCAGTCTTCTCTGCTCCAGAGAAAACAACCCAAGCCTGTCCAACCTCTCTTTATAACTTAAATGTTCCATCCCAGGCAGCATCCTGGTGAATTTCCTCTCCGCCCCTTCCAGTGCGTTCACATCCTTCCTATAATGTGGCGACCAGAACCAGTGCTCCAGCTGTGGCCTCACCAAAGTTCTATACAACTCCAACATGACCTTTCTGCTTTTGTAATCTTTACTCCGATTGATAAAGGCGAGTGTGCCATATGCCTTTTTCATCACCCTATTAACCTGCCTTTCTGCCTTCAGAGATCTATGGACAAACATGCCAAGGTCCCTTTATTCTTCGAAACTTCCCAGTGTCAGACCTGTCATAGTATATTTCTTTGTCAAATTACTCCAAAATGCATCACCTCACATTTTTCAGGGTTAAATTTAATCTGCTACTTATCCGCCCATTTGACCATCTCCTCTATATCTTCCTGTAACCCAAGACACTCACCTTACTGTTAACCACCCGGTCAATCTTTGTGTCATGGGCAAACTTACTGATCCTACCCCCTACATTGTCATCTATGTCATTGACGTAAATGACGAACAATAGGGGGCCCAGCACGGATCCCTGTGGTACACCACTGATCACTGGTCTCCAATCACTAAAGAAGCCGTCTGTCACCATTCTCTGTCTCCTACTGCTAAGCCAATTATGAATCCACCATATCAGATCACCCTGTACATTAGCCTTCTTAAGAAGTCTCCCATGTGGGACTTGTTAAAGGCTTTTCCGAAATCCATGGAGGCTACATCAACTGCACTATCCTCATCCACACACTTGATTTCAGGTCTATTGGATAAGGTCTAACAGCTAAGGCTGCATCAGCACTGTAACTAGGATCCCCCACCACCCCAACTCAAACAACGACCTGTCCGCTGTGTTACTACATAACCCAAGGGTTGTGACTGCCTCTTGCCTCCAGAAATACCCCATTTTCTCAATATATTAAAGAAGAACCATAGTTAGTACTCCACGTGCAGTCCAGAGAAGGTTGATCCTGGGTATGGAGGGATTTTCTTATGAGGAGAGGTTGAGTAGGTTGGGCCTGTACTCATTGGAGTTTAGAAGAATGAGAGGTGACTTTATTGAGACGTATCGGATTCTCAGGAGGCTTCTCAGTGTAGATGCTGAGAAGTTGTTTCCCCTTGTGGGAGAGTCTAGCACCAGAGGGCATAATCTCAGAGTAAGGGGTCACCCATTTACGACAGAGGTAAGGAGGAATTTCTTCTCTCAGAGAGTAGTGAATCTGTGGAATTCTTTACCGCAGAGGCTATAGAGGCTGGGTGGTTAAAGTATGTTCAAAGCTGAAATAGACAGATTTTAATCAGTAAGGGAATCAAGGGTTCTGGGGATAAGGTGAGAAAGTGGAGTTGAGGATTACCATATCAGATCCGTCACGATCTCATTAAATACTGAAGCAGATTCAATGGGCCAAATGGTCAACTTCTGCTCCTATATCTTGTAGGAACTAGGAGCAGGCGTAGGCCATTCACTCCGAGCATGCTCTGCTATTCAATGTGGCCTTGATTTCAATGCCATAGCCTGTTTTTCCCCCCAAATTGTCTCCCTCTTTCTTGAATACATTCAGTAATTTGGACTTATAGTCCTACTGGTCACATTCCAAAAGTGCCACATTGATGTGAAAGTTTTAATATGACTGATGCACCTAAATATTTAGGTGTACCAGAGTGTGATATGTAGGGAAAACATTTGTGCTTGAATTTCGAATTTACTGCAGGTTAATTCGGAGATAAATACGACATATTTACTAAGAATTATTTAATGGAATTCAGTAGTGTTTTGTTCATATGTGTAGCTGTTTAATGGTCCATATCATTGGATATCAGCACCCCAAAAGCAGACTATCTGGTCATTATCATGTTGCTGTTTGTGAGAGCTTGCTGTGCACAAATTGGCTGTCTGAATTTCGTACAACAGTGACTGTACTTCAAAAGTAGTTCATTCTCCGTAAATTACAATGGGACATCCTGTGGTTGAGCAAGTTGCTATATAAATGTAATCTTCCTTTGCTTTCCCATGGATATTCCAGTGAGCAGAGATGTTAAGATGTAGCTAACCTATTGTGCACTTTTACTCATTGGTAAGCAAATCCAGGGAATGGTTTGAGAATTTACAGATCAGGAGAGCTCAGGATGAAATTATTATTTTCTCTGTTTTTACACATGCAGTAGATGTGTATTGGGAATAATGTGTGGCAGCCAAACATTAAACATTTACACTGACCGAGTTCCTTAAAGCAAGCTGTCCCTAAAGAGATCTAAACCAAAGTTCATTACATCAATAGACTCTTGTGTCCATTGTCGTTATTTCTTTACTCCTTTCATAGGAACATAAGAATTAGGAGCGGGAGTGGGCAATTCAGCCCTTCGAGCCCGCTCCGTCATTTAACATGATCATGGCTGACCTTATCCTGGTCTCAGCTCCACTTTCCTGCCTGCTCCCCATTGCTCTTTATCCTACTTTTCATCAGAAGCATAGCTATCTCTTTCCCTAGAATCCCTACAGTGCAGAAGGAGGCCATTCGGCCCATTGACTCTGCACCGACGACAATCGCACCCAGGCCCTATTCCCGTAAACCCACACATTTACGCTGCTAATCACTCTGACGCTAGGGTCAATTTAGCACGGCCAGTCAACCTAACCCTCACATCTTTGGACTGTGGGAGGAAACTGGAGCTCCCAGAGGAAACCCACGCAGACACGGGGAGAACGTGCAAACTCCACACAGACAGTGACCTGAGGCCGGAATTGAACCCACGTCCCTGGAGCTATGAGACAGCAGTGCTAACCACTGTGCCACCGTGCCGCCCCTTTCTTGAATCTGTTGATTGATTTTGTCTCCATTGCACTTTGGGCAGTGAGTTCCACAGATTCACAACCCTCTGAGAGGGTTTCCTCATCTCAGTTTTGAACCTACCTTCCTTCACTCCAAATAGTTTCTCTCCATCTACCCTATCAGATTCCTTTTATTAAATCAGGCCACTCTAAGAGAGCAGTGCTGGGAGAGAGACACAATATAGCGGGAGTAGCAGTGATACCAGACAGGGTACTTATGGCTGTTGGAGGTAAACAATCGGGTCCGCAGAGATGAGGCAGGTTTGCAGAATAACAGCTCAGGGTCAGCACCTTAGTACGCTGTATCATACTGCACTGGGAAGATAGTGGCATAGTGGTAATATCACTGGGCCAGTAAAACAAAAGTCTAGGCTAATACTCTGGGGGCACAGGTTCAAATCCCATCACAGTAGCTGGTGGAATTGAAATTGAATTAGATAATCTGGAATATGAAGATATCTTCAGTAATGGTGACCATGACAACTATCACTGATAGTCGCAAAAACCCAACTGGTTCACTAATGTCCTTCAGGGAAGGAAATCTGCCGTCCTTACCTGGTCTGGCCTACATGTGACTCCAGACCCACAACAATGTGGTTGACTCTTAACTGCCCCCTGAAATGGTCGAGCGAGACACTCAGTTCAAGGAGCAATTAAGAATGGGCAACAAATGCTGGACTTGCCGGTGATGCCCAGATCCCATAAAAGAATTTAAACTTAACACATGATCTATAAATAAACAAAATAAGGCATGAAACATAACTTGACCGCATAACATCTTCTGAATTAATGGAAACTTGTCTTTGCAGCACTATTCATGCACCACTTTGAGTTTCCATTGAAACCCAATGAGGAGCTGAGAGACATTCACAGCTCCCTCCAAAGGATAGCCATTTCATTCATTCATTGCTACATACAGGCATGACCATTCCTTAATGGTGTGGTTTCAGCATCTGAAATTGACAGCAGTATGTGTGTATAAGTCTAGCTAAAGATAGCAGTGTTCCCAATCAATCTCCACAAAGCTTTGATAAGAGAAGTTGTATGTTAGTGGCAAGCAATTGTCCAAGAATTCCATTCATGGTCATTTGCTTCAAACGCAACCTAACTCCTCAAAGGACTTGATCAATAGAGACCAGGCAGACAATGGTGAAATATTCAGTTATCTGAAGGAGTAACTCCAGGCTAAGCTTACGCAAACCGTATCAGTGATCTTAAAGAAAGGCAGACTTACATTTATGAAGAAGCTTTCACAACCTCAGGATGTCCCTTTCCAGCTAATCAAAGGCATTTGAAGAGTTACAGCTTTTGTAATGTGGGAAGCTCAGTGACCAATTTGGGTATAGGAAGCTCCCACAAACAGCAAAGAGTTAATAATCCAAGATCTGTTTTAGTGGTGATGGTTCAGGGATAAATATTGGGCCAGACTCTGAGGAGAACTCCTTTGTTCTTCTTCAAATAGTAACATGGGGTCTTTTACATCCACTGAGAAGCTGGACAAAGGCCTCTGTTGACCATCTCATCTGAGAGATCCTTGCACTGCCCTCAGTAATGTATGAGAGTTTTGCTCTGGATTATGTGCTCAAATCACTTGGAGTAAGGTTTAAGTTCATGCCCTTTCACTTAATCTAAGTTTATAAATCACTCTCATTACCTCTAGCGCAACAGCAAAGTATGTAAAGCTCATAAACCTCTTTGTCACATCATTGAGACCGAACTTACAGCAGCCCTACCATTTTCCTTACTTCTCCTGGTCACTGGGCTAATCACCCCACCCCAGCCCTTAACCTATGTTTCCTATTGGGCGAGATTCTCTGACATCTCCTCAGCGCTTTTCTTGGTGGCGTGAGGTGCGGTGCTGTTCACTGGTGGCAGGAGTTTCTGGTCCCACCGCTGTCAATGGGAATTCCCATTGAAACCACTCCACACTGCTGGGAAACCCTGTGGCAGGGAGTGAGCTGCCGGCGGGACCAGAGAACCCTGCAAGCATGAACGGTTGGAGAATTCTGGTCCTGGGTGCTGTCCTATATTCCATCATGCCTTTTCTGCAGACACCTCCTATTTCCTCAACCCTACTCTTAGTAAACTGCCCACAAGCCAACTTCCCGACCTGGCCCTTACATTAGCTGGTATTGTTAATGATTCGCTCTCCTGAAATGCTGGTTGCCTCCCCTTCAAATTTGCCATCATCAACCCTCCCTCCCTAAAAACTGCCCCTTGGCACTTCAAGGGTGGCACAGAGGTTAGCACTGCTGACACACAGCGCTAGAGACCCGGGTTTGATCCCCGGCTTGGGTCACTGTCCGCGCGGAGTCTGCACATTCTCCCCGTGTCTGCACGGGTTTCCTTCGGGTGCTCGGGTTTCCTCCCACAGTCCGAAAGACTTGCCAGTTAGGTGCATTGGCCGTGCTAAATTCTCCCTCAGTGTACCCAAACAGGCATGTGGCGACTAGGGGATTTTCACAATAATTTCATTGCCGTGTTAATGTAAGCTTACTTGTGATACCAATAAATAAACTTAACTCTTTCTAAGTTACCATTCTGTCTGCAACCTACAGTTCTTCTTTGAAGTCTAAGCGATCTAGCCACTCCCAGGTCCCTGCTGTTTTTCCTGCAGGGACCTGTATGAACCACTCCAATCAGATTTCCACCTCACCACAGCACTGAATGGACTCTCACTAATTTACACCTACGTGACTGTCGGCATGGTAAACTATCCCTCAGTCTTCTCAACCTGTGCAATTTTGACATATTTCATCGCATCTTCCTCCTCTAACCCCTTTCTCCTGTAATCGAACTGGGAGGAGGAGAGGTGGGGCGGAGTGGGGGGGGGGGGGTGGAGGGGCGGGGGGGTGGGGGGGTGGAGGGGCGGGGGTGGTGGAGGGGCGGGGGGGGTGGTGGGGGGTGAAGGCGGGGGGGGGTGGTGATGACTGCCCTTGCCCCAGTCCATTCTGACTTCCCATCATCATCTGCAATGTCGCTCTTCCCACTCCTGCCCCTCTGGTGTGCCAGGAACGTTAAACGTTGATCTTCCTATTTCTCGCCTACTCGCTGCTCCTTAACAGAACCATCTGATAAAAATAGCATTGTTTCCACATATGCTGATGACAGACAGTTCCAACTCCCCACCACCTCTCTCCACCTTTACACGGTCTCTGATTCGTTACATAATTTGTTCGACATCCAGTTCTGGATGAACAGAATATTTCACCCAGCTAAATATTGACAAGACCAAGTTAATTGTCTTCAATCCCAGCCACAAACGCCATTGCCACTGCCGTCATCCCTCTCCCTGGCAATTCTCTGAGGCTAAACCACAATGCTCCTGACCTTAGTGTCACATTTGTCCCCAAAATGAGCTTTCAACCATGTGGCCACTTCATCGCCAACACCGCTGACATCCACCCTGTGCAGCATCGTCACCCCGTCTCAACTCAACTGATGCTGAAACCCATATCCACAACTTGTTAACTGTACACTTGACTATTCAAATGTTCCCCTGGCCAGCCTCACACCTTGCTCAATCTCAATCCAGAATTCTCCTTCCTGTATCCCAAATTTCACTAAATCCATTCACCCTCCCCAAGTGTCTCCACCTTGCCACTTTAAAAGCCTCCATAAAGTCTATTCCCTTCATCATGCTTTTGCTTATTATCCTAACATGTGGCTCAGTATCAGATGATGTTTGAGTGTACGTTAACGAAACACCTTTGTGTTTATTTTGCTACATTCAAAAATCATTGATGATGTTGTCCTCCTCTTGACATTATCTGGTGCTGCCGTATCCGAGCGTGAGCACAACCGCAGGGAACAAAGAACAAACAAAGAACAAAGAACAGTACAGCACAGGAAACAGGCCCTTCGGCCCTCCAAGCCTGTGCCGCTCCTTGGTCCAACTAGACCAATCGTTTGTATCCCTCCATTCCCAGGCTGCTCATGTGATTATCCAGGTAAGTCTTAAACGATGTCAGCGTGCCTGCCTCCACCACCCTACTTGGCAGCGCATTCCAGGCCCCCACCACCCTCTGTGTAAAAAACGTCCCTCTGATGTCTGAGTAATACTTCGCCCCTCTCAGCTTGAGCCCGTGACCCCTCGTGATCGTCACCTCCGACCTGGGAAAAAGCTTCCCACTGTTCACCCTATCTATACCCTTCATAATCTTGTATACCTCTATTAGATCTCCCCTCATTCTCCGTCTTTCCAAGGAGAACAACCCCAGTCTACCCAATCTCTCCTCATAGCTAAGACCCTCCATACCAGGCAACATCCTGGTAAACCTTCTCTGCGCTCTCTCCAATGCCTCCACGTCCTTCTGGTAGTGCGGCGACCAGAACTGGACGCAGTACTCCAAATGTGGCCTAACCAGCGTTCTATACAGCTGCATCATCAGACTCCAGCTTTTATACTCTATACCCCGTCCTATAAAGGCAAGCATACCATATGCCTTCTTCACCACCTTCTCCACCTGTGTTGCCACCTTCAAGGATTTGTGGACTTGCACACCTAGGTCCCTCTGTGTTTCTATACTCCTGATGACTCTGCCATTTATTGTATAACTCCTCCCTACATTATTTCTTCCAAAATGCATCACTTCGCATTTATCCGGATTAAATTCCATCTGCCACCTCTCCGCCCAATTTTCCAGCCTATCTATATCCTGCTGTATTGCCCGACAATGCTCTTCGCTATCCGCAATTCCAACACACCCGTGTTGTAGAACACTGATGTGGGCACGGTCACAGGGAACATTCCCGTGTTGTAGAACGCTGATGTGGGCACGGTCACAGGGAACATTCCCGTGTTGTAGAACACTGATGTAAGGTGATACAGTTCTATGCAGCACTGCATTGTCTCCCTTTAGTGATACACTTGATTCGCAAAGATCAAATCTTATTTGATATCTTCACTTTTGATACGCCTGCTACACTTTCAACTGATGAAATTTCATAAAAATCTATCATTTATCCAGCAGCATTTTATATGATAAAATGATAATATTCTACATGACTTTACAAGCCTGTAGATGCTGAAACCTGACAAAGTAAATCCCTGACCGAGCAGACTCGTTAAATTCTATAGCTAATGAATACATTAATGATATGCGGCATTGACAACTAATTCATTCTTTTTCATGATCTCAGAACCATGGAACTCCTTATCTGCCCACTCTGACAATATAAAGGCTTTTAAAATGACTGCTTCAGTCCATTCCAATGAACAGTCCCCGTGAATTTGGAAGTTACCAGATGCAACCCATGGTTCAAGAAAAGAGAGAGAAAGTAAAAGGGATTTGTAGACCTGACATCAATTGTAGGGAAATTCCTCCAATCTGTTGTTAAGTATATGATAAAGATCATTTTGAAAATTGTTAAATAATTAGAGTCAACACCGATTTATGAAATGAGAGGTCTCACAACACCAGGTTATAGTCCAACAGGTTTATTTGAAATCACAAGCTTTTGGAGCGCAGCTCCTTCGTCAGGTGAAGTGATTTATGATTTGATTTGATTTATTATTGTCACATGTAGTAATATACAGTGAAAAGTATTGTTTCTTGCGCACTATACAGACAAAGCATACCATTCATAAAGAAGGAAAGGAGAGAGCGCAGAATGTAGTGTTACAGTTATAGCTAGGATGTAGAGAAAGATCAACTTAATGCGATGTAGGTCCATTGAAACGTCTGACAGCAGCAGGGAAGAAGCTGTTTTTGAGTCGGTTGGTACGTATCCTCAGACTTTTGTATCTTTTTCCCGTTGGAAGAAGGTGGAAGAGAGTGTGTCCAGGGTGCCTGGGGTCCTTGATTATGCTGGCTGCTTTTCCGAGGCAGCGGGAAGTGTAGACGGTGTCAATGGATGGGAGGCTGATTTGAGTGATGGACAGAGTGATGGTCGTGGCTTCGTTCACGACCCTTTGTAGTTTCTTGAAGTCTTGGGCAGAGCAGAAGCCATACCGAGCTGTGATATAACCGGAAAGAATGCTTTCCAAGGTGCACCTGTAGAAGTTGGTGAGAGTTGTTGCGTGCATGCCAAATTTCCTTAGTCTCCTGAGAAAGTAGAGGCGTTGGTGGGCTTTGTTAACTGTAGCATCCACATGGAAGAATCAAGACAGGTTGTTGGTGATCTGGACACCTAAAAACTTGAAGCTCTTGACCATTTCTACTTCGTCCCCATTGATGTAGACAGGGGCATGCCCTTCACCACACTTCCTGAAGTCAATGACTATCTCCTTCATTTTGTTGACATTGAGGGATGCAACGCCTCTAATTTCTCAGGAGACTGAGGAAATTTGGCCTGTCCGCTACGACTCTCACCAACTTCTATAGATGCACCATAGCAAGCATTCTTTCTGGTTGTATCACAGTTTGGAATGGCTCCTGCTCTGTCCAAAACCGCAATAAACTACAAAGGGTTGTGAACAAAACTGGTGTTTGCCAATTCTGTTAGAATCTATTGAGGATTTAACGAGTAAGACGGATAAGGGGGAACCAGTACATGTAGTGCATTTGCATTTTCAAAAAGCATTCAATATGGTGCCAGACAAGATACAATTATGACAAATTAAGGCCAAAGGAATTGGGGATATATTTGAATGGATTGCAGATTGGTTAATGAACAGGTAACAGAAGATAAACAGGGAAACAGGGCACTTTGAGGTTGATAGGCTGTAACATTGCTTGGGCATCAGTTATTTACAATCTATATCAATGACTTTGATTAGTAGGATGTTTATAATGTATCTAAATTTGCTAATGATACCAAATTAGAATGGGAAGTTGGCTTTGTGGAGGAGAATTTGCAAAGAGATGTTGGCAAGATCAGTGAGTGAGCAAGGATTTGACCAATGGAATGTAACATGAGGAAGTGTGGAGTTATCCACTTTGTCGGAGAAATAGAAATGCAGAGCGTTTGTTTTATTGGTGATGGCCTGGGTATGGTGGGCTGCTAATATGCTGGGATTTAAAGAGACCTGGGTGTCCATGTGTATGAATTGCAAATAGTTAACATACAGTCCAGGTACATCAAGCAATTAGTAAGGCCCTGTTGGCTCTTATTGCAAAGGGATTGAAGTGTAAGAGTGAAGAGGTTTTGCTGCAATTACTCTGTGGCCTTGGTGAGACCACATCTGGAATATTGTGAAGAGTTTTGATCTTGTGATGCAGGGATGATTATATTTGTTTTAGAGGTCTCACATCACCAGTTTAAGTCCAACAGGTTTAGGAGCAGCGCTCTGAAAGCTCGTGATTCCAAATAAGCCTGTTGGACTTTAACCTGGTGTTGTGAGACTTCTTACTGTGCCCACCCAAGTCCAACGCCAGCATCTCAACATCTTGTTCTAGAGGGAGTGCAGTTAAGATTCACCAAACCAATAACTGGGACGAGGTGATTGTCCCATAAGGAGAGATAACGTTGACTAGGCCTATATTCCCTCGAATTCAGAAATAAATCAGAGGTGCCTTCCCTATACAGTTGCTAAAGAATTTGACAGGGTTAATGCTGTGAGGAAGTTTTCCTTGGCTGGAAAGTCTAGAATATGGGGGTCATAATCTAAGAATGAGAGGTTGGCCATTTAGGACTGAGATGCGGAAAATGTTTTTCACTCAGAGTTGTGAATATTTGAATTCCCTATCCCAAAGATCCCAGGACGCTCAGCTTTAATGCAGAGGTTAATAGATATTTGGATGCTAAGGGAATTAATTTGGTGGCTAATGCGGTGAAGTGGAGTTGAAATAGAAGATAAGCCATCCTGCGGTGCATGTTGTGACACCTGCTAGAAGGAATCAAGTATTCTTTTCAATCTGAACATGAACAATGGGAGGCCGAGAATCCTGAGAGCACAATCCAACGCTGATTCAGGTTAGATTTATCTGTGGAGATTTCATTACACGACCTCCTGCTTCCAAGTGCTTTAAGGTGAGAAGGGAGAGATACAAAAGTGTCCAGAGGGGCAATTGTTTCACACAGAGGGTGGTGAGTGTCTGGAACAAGCTGCTAGAGCCGGGTACAATTTTGTCTTTTAACAAGCATTTAGACAGTTACATGGGTAAGATGGGTATAGAGGGATATGGGCCAAATGCGGTCAATTGGCATTAGCTTAGGGGTTTAAAAAAAAAGGCGGCATGGACAAGTTGTGCCGAAGGGTTTGTTTCCATGCTGTAAACCTCTGTGACTCTAAGTGCCCCACCCCCACACTCTTGCTATTCATCTTCTAATCCCCTCCACCATCACGGGGTGGCTATCTCAGGCTATCACAGTGGCTAGCACTGCTGCCTCACAGCGCCAGAGACCCGGGTTCAATTTCTAGCTTGGGTCACTGTCTGTGTGGAGTCTGCACATTCTCCCCGTGTCTGCATGGGTTTCCTCCGGGTGTTCCAGTTTCCTCCCACAGTCCAAAAATGTGTGGTTTAGGTGGATTGGCCATGTTAAAATTGTCCTTTAGTGTCAGGGGGATTAGCTAGGGTAAATGGGGTAATGGGGATAGGGCCTGGGTGGGATTCTGATCAGTGCAGACTCAATGGACTGAATGGCCTCCTTCTGCACTGTAGGATTCTATGATCATGGAGCTCCACTTTCCCAAACCAATCAGAAACCAGTAAGACATTTCATTATCCAATTGGATTATTCTTGTAGTGAACTCATTGTCCCATTCAAAAAGGCTTCTTATCATGACCAATATCTTAATGACTAATCAACAGAGTGTTTATAGGAAATGTAAGAAGCACACAATCTCTCTCACAAAACCTGTGTCCTGGGACACTGGGAGAGTCAAAGCTGGGCAGAGCCTATGCTAGGCAGGGGTCGAAGCTGGGCAGGGTCTACACTGGGCAGGGTGGAGACAGGGTGATTGGTACCATGATCGGCATGTTTGACCAGGTTCCTTTGCAGGTGGAATGTTGAAAATGACCTAAATTGTATGAGTGTCTCACTGGCGTTGTGACAGGGAACATAAACCATTTCTATTGCTTCCCTACCCAATAAATATATTAGAGAAACACACCCTGCATCACCAATTTCAAGTTTCCCATTTACTAGAACATCTTGTAGTCCTTTGATTTACCAACTCCTCCTGCTGCCATGGGGCTTATAACTTATTCATTTTACAACTGAAGATACAACAGTTGACACACGCAGTTACACTAACCATACTGTCCCAGACAGAAATAAATTGTTGCCTTTTACCCAGAATAGACCATCTATCAGACAAGATGCATATCTGGACATTTGCTGATAGATTGTTGTAGCGAACACTCTGTTCCTCGAGATCTCAGCCTCGGAGAAAGACCAATTACTGAGAGCCACAGATTAAAACTTATCCCCAGGTCATTTCTGTTTCATCCGGTTGAAATATAAGTTCACAGCAAAACAAACCAAACTCATCATTATTAAGTTGAATAATGGTGAGTGTGAGCAGTAGAAAATGGGAACTCAGAGGAGACAATCGTTCCAAGTGTGATACATGCAGAAAACGAGCGTGGGTATGAGAATATTAGTGGAGTCTCTATTTAAATCAATGGCACACTCTCGCTGTTAGGACTCATTTTACTTACTGACAGGCTACCCTTAACCCTCCATAAACTTCATATTCTGACTGACAACAAGTTATGTTTAGCCAGCCCCTCAGCGTTCTCTTATTTCTATTGGTTCCTGGTCCAGCAACAGTGCAATTTTAAAATTCTCATCCTCATTTTCAAAGCCCTACACAATCTCATCTCTGTAATCTCCTCTGGCATATAACTACCCGGAATTCTCGATCCATTCACTCCCGGGCAACTCGGTGAGGCTCAGTAAATACAGAATCGCCAACATCACCCACACCACAAAAGTCAAAGAGGGGAACAAAGAACAAAGAACAGTACAGCACTGGAAACAGGCCCTTCGGCCCTCCAAGCCTGTGCCGCTCATTTGTCCAACTAGACCATTCGTTTGTATCCCTCCATTCCCAGACTGCTCATGTGACTATCCAGGTAAGTCTTAAACGATGCCAGCGTGTCTGCCTCCACCACCCTACTTGGCAGCGCATTCCAGGCCCCCACCACTCTCTGTGTAAAATACGTCCCTCTGATATCTGAGTTATACGTCGCCCCTCTCACCTTGAGCCCGTGACCCCTCGTGATCGTCACCTCCGACCTGGGAAAAAGCTTCCCACTGTTCACCCTATCTATACCTTTCATAATTTTGATAGATAGATAGATACCCTACAGTGCAGAAAGAGGCCCTTCGGCCCATCGAGTCTGCACCGACCACAATCCCACCCAGGCCCTATCCCCATATCCCACCCACTAATCCCTCTAACCTAGACATCTCAGGATTCGAAGGGGCAATTTTAGCATGGCCAATCAACCTAACCTGCACATCTTTGGACGGTGGGAGGAAACCGGAGCACCTGGAGGAAACCCACGCAGACATGAGGAGAATGTGCAAACTCCACACAGACAGTGACCCAAGCCAGGAATCGAACCCAGGTCCCTGGAGCTGTGAAGCAGCAGTGCTAACCACTGTGCTACCGTGCCGCCCTCTATCCCTGTGCTACCGTGCCGCCCTCTATCCCTGTGCTACCATGCCGCCCTCTAATTTTGTACACCTCTACTAGGTCTCCCCTCATTCTCCGTCTTTCCAGGGAGAACAACCCCAGTTTACCCAATCTCTTCTCAAAGCTAAGACCCTCCATACCAGGCAACATCCTGGTAAACCTTCTCTGCACTCTCTCTAAAGCCTCCACGTCATTCTGGTAGTGCGACGACCAGAACTGGACGCAGTACTCCAAATGTGGCCTAACCAGCGTTCTATACAGCTGCAACATCAGACTCCAGCTTTTATACTCTATACTCCGTCCTATAAAGGCAAGCATACCATATGCCTTCTTCACCACCTTCTCCACCTGTGCTGCCACCTTCAAGGATTTGTGGACTTGCACACCTAGGTCCCTCTGCGTTTCTATACTCTTGATGGCTCTGCCATTTATTGTATAACTCCCCCCTACATTAGTTCTTCCAAAATGCATCACTTCGCATTTATCCGGATTAAATTCCATCTGCCATTTCTCTGCCCAATTTTCCAGCCTATCTATATCCTGCTGTATTGTCCGACAATGTTCATCACTATCCGCAAGTCCAGCCATCTTCGTGTCATCCGCAAACTTGCTGATAACACCAGTTACACCTTCTTCCAAATCATTTATATATATCACAAATAGCAGAGGTCCCAGTACAGAGCCCTGCAGAACACCACTGGTCACAGACTTCCAGCCGGAAAAAGACCCTTCGACTGTTACCCTCTGTCTCCTGTGGCCAAGCCAGTTTTCTACCCATCTAGTCACCTCTCCTTGTATCCCATGAGCCTTAACCTTCTTAATCAACCTGCCATGAGGGACTTTGTCAAATGCTTTACTGAAATCCATATAGACGACATCCACGGCCCTTCCTTCGTCAACCGTTTTTGTCACTTCCTCAAAAAACTCCACCAAATTTGTAAGGCACGACCTCCCTCTTACAAAACCATGCTGTCTGTCACTAATGAGATTGTTCCGTTCTAAATGCGCATACATCCTGTCTCTAAGAATCCTCTCCAACAACTTCCCTACCACGGACGTCAAGCTCACTGGCCTATAATTACCCGGGTTATCCCTGCTACCCTTCTTAAATAACGGTACCACATTCGCTATCCTCCAATCCTCAGGGACCTCACCTGTGTCCAATGAAGAGACAAAGATTTCCGTCAGAGGCCCAGCAATTACATCTCTTGTCTCCCTGAGCAGTCTAGGATAGATGCCATCAGGCCCTGGGGATTTGTCAGTTTTAATGTTACCTAAAAAACCTAACACTTCCTCCCTTGTATTGGAGATTCTCTCTAACGGGTCAACACCTCCCTCTGAGACACTCCCAGTCAACAAGTCCCTCTCCTTTGTGAATACCGATGCAAAGTATTCATTTAGGATCTCCCCTATTCCCTTGGGTTCTAAGCATAATTCCCCTCCTTTGTCCCTGAGAGGTCCGACTTTTTCCCTGACAACTCTTTTGTTCCTAACATATGAATAAAATGCCTTAGGATTCTCCTTAATCCTATCTGCCAAGAACATTTCATGACCTCTTTTTGCCCTTCTAACTCCCCGTTTGAGTTCTTTCCTACTCTCTCTGTATTCCTCCAGAGCTCCATTCTGTCACATTCCAGAGGAAATGTGACAGAATGGACGATGTCAGCTATGACTCAGAAAACCGGGGTTCAAATCCCAGAGACTTGAGTACCAAGGCTGTTACTCCCTGCGGAATATTGAAGTGTGGCACTGTCTTTCAGCTGAGACATGAACCCCATCTGCCTTTTGGCTCGACTTAAATGATCCCATAGCACGATTGAAAGAAGAACAGGGAAGTTATTCTGTTATGACAGCCACCAAGGTGATTGTTACTAGATCTCCCCGTGGGATTTGTTTAGTATGAACTTCCTTATTGAGCGAGCGGACACTTTCCCAATGGGATTTGAATAGTGGGGGGTTAAAGCCAGTATTTAATAGGTCCCCGGGTATTGACTTGCATGCTGTAAGCCAATGGCTCTTTCCCGTATTATTATAAAAAGGTTTTTGGTGATGGAAGATTGGCCTTGCTGGAATTATTACATGTTCCAAACAACCTGGACAATATGTATCCTTCAACTAACATTACTAAAATGGATTCTCCACTCATTTCTCGTTCTCGGAGCTTGCTTGATGCAATTTGGGTTTTGGGTTTTACCTCAGTGACCGCACTTGTAATTTCTTTTGGCCATGTAACACTTTCGAACATCGTCAGGTCAAGGAAGGTGCTATGTCAATGCAAGTGTTCTCGTTAACTCTAAGTGAGGTTTTTGAGGCTTTCAAGTGTAAGTTGATAGGGATTCAGGACCGGCACATTCCTGTAAGGATGAAGAATAAGTATGGCAAGTTTTGTGAACCTTGGATAACGAGATATATTGTGAGCCTAGTCAAAGAGAAAAAGGAAGCATTTTGTCAAAGCTAGGAGGCTGGGAACACACAAAGAACAAACAAAGAACAAAGAACAATACAGCACAGGAACAGGCCCTTCGGCCCTCCAAGTCCGCGCCGCTCCCTGGTCCAATCTAGACCATTCTTTTGTATCCCTCCATTCCCACTCCGTTCATATGGCTGTCTAGATAAGTCTTAAACGTTCCCAGTGTGTCCGCCTCCACCACCTTGCCTGGCAGCGCATTCCAGGCCCCCACCACCCTCTGTGTAAAATATGTCCGTCTGATATCTGTGTTAAACCTCCCCCCCTTCACCTTGAACCTATGACCCCTCGTGAACGTCACCACCGACCTGGGGAAAAGCTTCCCACCGTTCACCCTATCTATGCCTTTCATAATTTTATACATCTCTATTAAGTCTCCCCTCATCCTCCGTCTTTCCAGGGAGAACAACCCCAGTTTACCCAATCTCTCCTCATAACTAAGCCCCTCCATACCAGGTAACATCCTGGTAAACCTCCTCTGTACTCTCTAAAGCCTCCACGTCCTTCTGGTAGTGTGGCGACCAGAACTGGACGCAGTATTCCAGATGCGGCCGAACCAACGTTCTATACATCTGCAACATCAGACTCCAACTTTTATACTCTATGCCCCGTCCTATAAAGACAAGCATGCCATATGCCTTCTTCACCACCTTCTCCACCTGTGACATCACTTTCAAGGATCTGTGGACTTGCACACTCAGGTCCCTCTGCGTGTCTACACCATTTATGGTTCTGCCATTTATCATATAGCTCCTCCCTACATTATTTCTACCAAAATGCATCACTTCGCATTTATCAGGATTGAACTCCATCTGCCATTTCTTTGCCCAAATTTCCAGCCTATCTATATCCTTCTGTAGCTTCTGACAATGCTCCTCACTATCTGCAAGTCCTGCCAATTTTGTGTCGTCCGCAAACTTACTGATCACCCCAGTTACACCTTGACAAAGCAAATGTGGAATACAAGGAAAGTAGAAAGAAACTTAAGAAAGGAGTAAGAAGGGCTAAAAGGGGTCATGAAAAAGCATTGGCCAGCAGGATTAAGGAAAATCCCAAGGCTTTTTATACATATATAAAGAGCAAGAGGGTAACCAGGGAGAGGATTGGCCCACTCAAGGACAAGGGAGGGAATCTATGCGTGGAGCCAGAGAAAATGGGTGAGGTATTAAATGAGTACTTTTGTGTCAGTATTCACCAAAGAGAAGGACTTGGTGGATGATGAGTCTGGGGAAGGATGTGTAGATAGTTTGAGTCATGTTGAGATCAAAAAGGAGGAGGTATTGGGGTTCTTGAGAAACATTAAGGAGACAAATCCCCAGGGTATGATGGGATATACCCCAGAATACTGAGAGAGGCAAGGGAGGAAATTGCTGGAGAAATCTTTGTATCCTCACTGGCTATAGGGGAGGTCCCAGAGGATTGGAGAATAGCCAATGTTGTTCCCTTGTTTAAGAAAGGTAGCAAGAATAATCCAGGTAATTACAGGCCGGTGAGCCTTACATCAGTGGTAGGGAAATTAATGGAGAGGATTCTTCGAGACAGGATTTATTCCCACTTGGAAATAAGTGGACGTATTAGTGAGAGGCAACATGGTTTTGTGAAGGGGAGGTCGTGTCTCACTAACTTGATCGAGTTTTTCGAGGAAATGACGAAGATGATTCATGACGGTAGGGCAGTGGATGTTGTCTACATGGACTTCAGTAAGGCCTTTGACAAGGTCCCTCATGGCAGACTGGTGCAGATGGTGAAGTTGCATGGGATCAGAGGTGACTGGGAGATCAGTTGGAGACTTGGGCGGAGAGATGGCAGATGGAGTTTAATGCGGACAAATGTGAGGTAATGCATTTTGGAAGGTCTAATACAGATAGGAAATATACAGTAAATGGCAGAACCCTTAAGAGTATTGATAGGCAAAGGGATCTGGGTGTACAGGTACACAGGTCACTGAAAGTGGTAATGCAGGTGGAGAAGGTAGTCAAGAAGGCATACGGCATGCTTGCCTTCATCGGACGGGGCATTGAGTTTAAAAATTGGCAAGTCATGTTGCAGCTTTATAGAACCTTAGTTAGGCCGCACTTGGAATATAGTGTTCAATTCTGGTCGCCACACTACCAGAAGGATGTCGAGGCTTTGGAGAGGGTACAGAAAGGATTTACCAGGATGTTGCCAGGTATGGAGGGCATTAGCTATGAGGAGAGATTGGAGAAACTTGGTTTGTTCTCACTGGAGCGACGGAGGTTGAGGGGCGACCTCAAGATTATGAGAGGCATGGACAGAGTGGATAGTCAGAAGCTTTTTCCCAGGGTGGAAGAGTCAATTACTAGGGGGCACAGGTTTAAGGGGCAAGGTTTAAAGGAGATGTACGAGGCAGATTTTCTACACAGAGAATAGTGGGTGCCTGGAACTCGTTGCCGGGGGAGGTAGTGGAAACGGATACGGTAGTGACTTTTAAGGGGTGTCTTGGCAAATACATGAATAGGATGGGAATAGAGGGATATGGTCCCCAGAAGTGTAGGGGGTTTTAATTAAGTCGGGCAGCATGGTCGGTGCAGGCTTGGAGGGCCAAAGGGCCTGTTCCTGTGCTGTAATTTTCTTTGTTCTTTGTGAGACACCATTTCTGTTCAGTATTGTGGTTTGTTTTGGTGGCTGTGTGGAATTGGCACAGAATGGGGACTGTGACATGGTTTTGCCGATGAATGGATTTTTTTTTAGTTTATATGTGCTGATACTCAATCAGTCGTTCTGAATTTAAACAATTAGTTTGCAACTCTTGCATCTGACTCCAACCATCATTTCATTTCCAGTCTGTTGTGGCTGTACACAAGCTGCATAGCTCAAAGGATCAGATCATTACAGAGGAACTGTATTCTCCTAAACCCTTACAAGTTCTGATTATAATTAGAGATGGTGGAGTAAACTTTCTCAAAGTATTTGGCACATGACTGGAATTGTATATTTGAAAGCTATTATGTAGTAATCTTGTTTATAAGCAGTATTAACTGTTGTTGATGTACAGACTGATTCCTGGATTACATTCTGTTTAGTCTATTGCTGGATGTTAAGTGGAAAATGGCCTGTAAACTTCAACACTGCCCATTCTGAGAAATTGGCCGCACAGGCATGTGACGTGGGTGACAGCGTCAGTTACATCGGGACTTTCATCAGTATAGGGAACAACATTTCTTTTTCAGATTATCATGAACTGATTCCTTGGGTTTATCTACAATGAATAAAGATATATCTCTTGTCTGTTCTAATCATGCAGGACAGAAGGGAACCATTCGGTTCACGATGCTTGTGCCAGTTCTTTGAAAGAGTTATCCAATTTGTTGCACTGACGTGCTCTTTCCTTTGTTTTAACAATCAAGTATATATGCAATTCCTTTTTCAAAGCTACTCCCAAACCGGTTTCCTCTGCTCCTGTTTGACAGTGCATTCCAGATCAGAACAGCTCATACATCAAACAATTTCTCCCCATCTCATCTCTTTTTTTTTGCCAATTACCTTAATTCTGTGTCATCATGGCATCATAGAATTATAACATGGAAGGGAGACTTTTGTCCCGTTGTGTTGGCTGAAGATCAATCCTCCTATCAGTCAAAACAGGTTCTCTGGTCACCGTATCAACCCCTTATAATTAGGTACATCTTTATGATATTTCTCTTAAACATCCCCACTCTGAGGAGAAGACGCACAGCTTCTCTCTTCTCAAAGTCACTGATGTGACTGAGGATTGGACCCATGTAGAGTGCTCATTTGGAGGGTTGTGAGTTGGGGGAGGGGGGGGCTGTGGTTGAGTGTGAAATTATGTGGTTGGGATTCCCTCCAGAGGCCACCCGCCCTGACCTGGGTCATAATTTTACACTGGGGTTAGCAGAGCCTCAGACAGGAACCCTCCTTGCCATGATTAAGTGGCCATTCGATGGCCAGTTTTTCAGCTGGTAGGTGGATGAGAGTGTGGGGGGAGGGCAGGAAAAATCAATGTTCAATCTTGGGTGGGAAAGTGGTGTGCGGGGGGTGTTGGGAGGGTCCTCTGTCAGAAGGACCCTTCTGATTGGGGGCATCTGCCGCTTAAAGCCCGGTGAGCTCCCTCCACCCCTGCCCTATCACCTTTGATCCCAATAGCCCCAAACATTCCAAACCATCCTCACCCATGGGACCCCTGCTACTTGCCTGTTCTCCATCTCTGGGAACCTAATTCCAGGTAGCTCCCTGCATTGCTTCTTCTGGCCACTGCAGCGCTGTGACTGGAGGGACTGGAGAACTGCCGGCCAATCTGATTAGCCAATATTTCTCCAAGATGGGACTTCCTCCCAAGTGAGGGTGAAAGTCCTGCCTGTGCCAGTCAACACCTGTTGTGGCATCCAGACTGCTGGAGTTGATGCGGGGATACCCCTGGCTATTCAGATGCTGGAAACCATCCTAAAAATTCAGGCCTATATCTTCCCTTGGAGATCAGGGTGAAGTATTGGAAAAAGTTGCAGGCTTATTCATTTTATGACAGGAACACTCTTTCCGTGACTGTCACCATCTTTATACGGGTTGATGGAGAAGTTCAACCTATATGGTAGGAGAATTTGAGGGTCTCCTGCAGTGAGGAGGGCACTCACCAAGCGAAGAGTGCCACTCGGAGGCAATCCAGAATCTAGAGCTATCTGGAGCAGGTTTGAACCCTGAAACTGAGGTGCGAATGCTACCCATAAGCTAAAGGCATGCTTCATGTTCACCTGCTAATGCACTGCATCCCTGAGTGGTGCTGGGGTCATCTATAATTGTCACCAGACTAAAAGCACTCATTTGTTTAGCCCCAATCACACCGAAAAATAATTATGAAGATTGCTCATTTTTGTGTTCACGAAGCTTTACATATTCTGTTAACCTCTTTCTCCCTCGAGTCCCCTTTGTACTCTTGTGAAATTAAATACAATTAATTTTGCATGTCTGTCTAACAGCAGGTGATGGATTTCAAAGTAATTAATTGTATGTTAAGCATTTTGTGAGATTTCCTGGAAATATGACAAGGTTTGATATAAATGTAAGACTTTCCTAAGTACTGATGCCGCTTATAAGTGTTGGGCAGTGGGGTATAATATTTACATGTGTTACAGTTCAGCAAGTGTAGTCCCAAATCAAAACCATCCCTGTCTGTAAAATACCAATGTGTTCATATATTCACTAACACCCTCGTTCCAACTTCAGTTATGATGCCCTAAGAGAGCATAAACAACATGGACTTCCATGGGTCGGTCCATGATAATGTTTGGCAATGTACTGTAGTGGTTTTCTATTGCCTTCTGCATCATGGCTGACCCGAAAACTCTCCCGATCTTACCACCTGCCATTGGAAGGACCTACAGGCTGTTAATTGATCACATTATGGGCGCACCTTCCATGGCCATCGTCCCGAAGTGGGTCTCGAACCTGGAGCCCCCGACCCAGAGATAGAGTCACCACTCTCTGCACCAGAAGAGGCCCCAATATCTTCATGATAGCTCCTAAAATGTAAAGAATTGGAACAACCTCCGTTAATGAAACTTTATCTGCTGGAGTTGGAGGCGAGGTTTCCCCCAGCTCTTCAAATGTTGGAAACCGAGCTTCCACCATCCTAAAAATCAGGCCTATATCTTCCCTTGGAGAACAGGGTAAAGTATTGGAAGAAGTTGCAGGCTTATTCATTTTATGACTGTCACCACCTTTAGGGTTAGGTGGATTGGCCCTAGTTTCAGGTGATTAACAGGATAAATATGTGGGGTTATGGGAATAGGGCCTGGGTGGTTCTGTGCTCAGTGCAGACTCGATGGGTTGAATGGCCTCCTTCTGCACTGTAGGATTCTATGATCGATGAATGATTCTTGCTCTTTAGTGTTACAGTTTCCACAAGGCAGTAAGTCACACTCTAACTGACCACAGCAGAAAACAGTGGAAATGCCCAGCAGGTCCATTGGAGAGGAGAGCAGTGTTAGCTTTACAGCTTGATGAGCCATTCATTAGGCCTGTTCTTTAATGGTGTAAATCCGATTTTCAGCATCCAGAGTATTTTGCTGATTTTGTGATGACACTTCTTTTCTCTGCTCTTAATATTGATGGGTAACGAGGTGTGGATAGCGTAATCAAACTAATAATCCAAACCTGAACTAATAACCCAGAGAGTAGGATGTCAAATCTCACCATGGCAGCTTCAGAATTTAGATTCCACTTTAAAGGGCTGGTTCGGGAAGCATACCTGATATGACGTCTTGCGTTTCTGGCAAATATGTGACTCCAGTCCCACAGCATTGCACATGTGTCATAACTCCCTGACAGGGTTCCTATGCCCCTTTTTTGGGTGGCGTCTACTGGAGTTGGTGATTGATCTCCTCAACTCTGCTGGTGACTCAGGAGAATTAGTCATTTGACTGTTTCGGTTCGGGATAAATCATGTTCTCTTAGCGCCGCTCTGAGGTGGAGAGGGAGAGAAACACAAGCTCTCCGGAGGGATGGTTCATGTTGGCCTGTGATATGTACTGTTTTCATGAGGCTTTGTTACAGGAATTAGGCGCTTTAGGTACTTCTCCCTGATCTCCCTAATACTGGGCTATGGGAGTCAATGGAATCAAATCAGTTTGGATTTCATGTTGTTACTTTTATAACCTACCATGTATTCTGGGCAAATGTCACCCTGTTCAAATGTCATTTGATAAAGTATCACAGAAAGGCGTCACCTGAGAACTGACGTGATCAAATATCACATGATTGCATTTCCGACAATGCATCAAAGCTGAGTTGGTCGACGAATTAATCTCGTAAGTCACCCAGTTATGTCAAACCGCTGCATGGTGGTCCTCGAGGAAGACCCACCACCTCCTCATGGCACCTCAACAATGGGCAATGAATGCCAAGCCTTGCCAGCACTGCCCATATCCTGAGAATGGCTTCTGCCAAAGGGTAAAATGTGATTGACAAAAATCTGAAAAAATGTACCCAAAGAATATGACCTAGGCCAACAGCCAAGATGGTTGTAGTGGGGTGGAGATATATAAACAGGGGTAGCACGGTGGTTAGCACTGTTGCCTCACAGCGCCAGGGACCTGGGTTTGATTCCCAGCTTGGGTCACGATCTGCGTGGAGTTTGCACATTCTCCCTGTGTCTGCGTGGGTTTCCTTCGGCTGTTCCAGTTTCCTTCCACAGTCCAAAGATACGAGGGATAGGTTGATTGGCCATACTAAATTGCCTCTTCGTGTCCCAGGATGTGTAGGTTAGAGGGATTAGCGGGGTAAATGTGTGGGGTTGTGGAGATAAGGCCTGGGGTGGAATTGTTGCTGGTGCAGAATAGATGGGCTGAATGTCCTCCTTAAACTCTGGTGCGGCCGCACTTGGAGTATTGCGTACAGTTCTGGTCGCCGCATTAGAGGAAGGATGTGGAAGCATTGAAAAGGGTGCAGAGGAGATTTACCAGGATGTTGCCTGGTATGGTGAGAAGGTCTTATGAGGAAAGGCTGAGGGACTTGAGGTTGTTTTCGTTAGAGAGAAGAAGGTTAAGAGGTGACTTAATAGAGGCATACAAGATGATCAGAGGATTAGACAGGGTGGACAGTGAGAGCCTTTTTCCTTGGATGGTGATGGCTAGCATGAGGGGACATAGCTTTAGATTGAGGGGTGATAGATATAGAACAGATTTCAGAGGTAGGTTCTTTACTCAGAGAGTAGTAAGGGCATGGAATGCCCTGCCTGCAGCAGTAGTGGACTTGCCAACATTAAGGGCATTTAAGTGGTCATTGGATAAACTATGGATGATATTGGAATAGTGTAGGTTAGATGAGCTTTAGATTGGTTTCACAGGTCGGCGCAACATCGAGGGCCGAAGGGCCTGTACTGCGCTGTAATGTTCTATGTTCTGCACTGTAGGGATTCTATGATATATAATATATATATAGACAAGTATAGTATCAATAACCCTCGACAGCACAAGAACCTCTCCAGCCCACATCTCCGCCTCCAGCCCTGCCAGATCTGTTGCGGCTTGCTGTTGGTAACTCTCATTTATTCCATGGATTTGGCCTTTGATATTTTCATGTAGGATGTCTGTGTAACGTCAGAATGATTCAACACCTGATCTGTTTCTGAAAATCGGGCACAGAGCAAAGCAGGGATTAGCATTTAAAGCAGCCAGATGTTTCCAATATATGACTCTGGCTAATACATTTCAAATGTTCCCAGACCTGGTTGCTGCTAGGTTTGGGAGTTTCTCTGTGGCTTTGAGTGTGGGCATGCACTCCGGTCATTACAGGCAATGATCATCTTGCCTTTGGAAAAATATTAAAAGCTGTGGAAAGAAGCTCCTCTGCTTGCTGTGTGTGTGTGAGCTGGATAATAAATGGTTCTGTCAGCTGATGGGATCAGAGGTGGTGATGTCACTAGCTGTCACTGTTGGAGTTAGAAATTCCTGTTCGTTTTAGTAACCAGTCACAGGTCCGGGGCATTCAATGCTATTTTATCTCCTCTTGCTCCTCTGTTAGAAGTGTGCTTTAAGACAGATACGGCACACACTGCTGACTCTGGATGTATATAATGGGATTTAAATACCAGGGAACACTGGGTCAATAGAATGTCACTCGATGCAGCGATGTTGGTGGAAGTGGTTAAGCTTATTGCTTGCTTTTTCCACTTCTGGAGCAATCAAGTCTCTTGATAATAAATTGGATTCTTTTCTGAGTCTATGTATGGGTGTAAAGAGTGTATTGTGTGTGCAGAAGGACTGTACAGAAATGTTTTGCTCGCCATGGCTAATCACACAATCATTCCAATCCGACAGCACAGTATTTTACCACTGATGCAAGGAAATTAGTCCACAGCTCCTCTTGGTGTCACTTCTCACAGTAACAAGGGAAAGGAGGGACTATTCTCACCTCTGCAGTCAAACACTCTCCCACAAAAGAAATAGGGAAAACTGAAAACAACAAACTTCTGTTTGTCAGGATTGATTTATGGCAGGGTAAGAGCCCAGAGTTTCAGGCTGTCAATGCAGGAAGACATTAGTATGCAGATTAACAAACAGTCGTCCAGGAATTAACCACCACTCAAACAGCGCCAAAGATTCATGCTTTGTCAAATGCAAAATGGCGATCAATACAGAGAGGGATTAATATCTGCTCCCTCAAATACAGCGAAAGGTTCTGGAGCCAAACTAATTTCCTCTTCCAGCAAGCTAAGCTCCCTAAACAGCAAGCTTATTCACAATGGCTCTGATGAAATATCAGCTCTGTTTCTCTCTCTTCAGATACTGCCAGACCTGTCGTGTATTTCCAGAATTTTCTGTTTTAGTTCTATTCATAATGAGCTGCCTGTCTATCAGGGGCAATTCTACATAGAACATAGAACAGTACAGCACAGAACAGGCCCTTCGGCCCACGATGTTGTGCCGAGCTTTATCTGAAACCAAGATCAAGCTATCCCACTCCCTATCATCCTGGTGTGCTCCATGTGCCTATCCAATAACCGCTTAAATGTTCCTAAAGTGTCTGACTCCACTATCACTGCAGGCAGTCCATTCCACACCCCAACCACTCTCTGCGTAAAGAACCTACCTCTGATATCCTTCCTGTATCTCCCACCACGAACCCTATAGTTATGCCCCCTTGTAATAGCTCCATCCACCCGAGGAAATAGTCTTTGAACGTTCACTCTATCTATCCCCTTCATCATTTTATAAACCTCTATTAAGTCTCCCCTCAGCCTCCACCGCTCCAGAGAGAACAGCCCTAGCTCCCGCAACCTTTCCTCATAAGACCTACCCTCCAAACCAGGCAGCATCCTGGTAAATCTCCTCTGCACTCTTTCCAGCGCTTCCACATCCTTCCTATAGTGAGGTGACCAGAACTGCACACAATACTCCAAATGTGGTCTCACCAAGGTCCTGTACAGTTGCAGCATAACCCCCCGGCTCTTAAACTCAAACCCCCTGTTAATAAAGGCTAACACACCAAAGGCCTTCTTCACAGCTCTATCCACTTGAGTGGCAACCTTTAGAGATCTGTGGATATGAACTCCAAGATCTCTCTGTTCCTCCATAGTCTTCAGAACCCTACCTTTGACCCTGTAATCCACATTTAAATTAGTCCGACCAAAATGAATCACCTCACATTTATCAGGGTTAAACTCCATTTGCCATTTTTCAGCCCAGCTTTGCATCCTATCTAGAAATCATAGAATCATAGAAACCCTACAGTGCAGAAGGAGGCCATTCGGCCCATTGAGTCTGCACCGACCACAATCCCACCCAGGCCCTACACCCACATATTTACCCGCTAATCCCACTAACCTACGCATCTCAGGACTCTAAGGGGCAATTTTTAACCTGGCCAATCAACCTAACCCGCACATCTTTGGACTGTGGGAGGAAACCGGAGCACCCGGAGGAAACCCACGCAGACACGAGGAGAATGTGCAAACTCCACACAGACAGTGACCCGAGCCGGGAATCGAACCCGGGACCCTGGAGCTGTGAAGCAGCAGTGCTAACCACTGTGCTATCGTGCCGCCCCCCCTATCTATGTCTCTTTGCAGCCTACAACAGCCCTCCACCTCATCCACTACTCCACCAATCTTGGTGTCATCAGCAAATTTACTGATCCATCCTTCAGCCCCCTCCTCTAAGTCATTAATAAAAATCACAAAGAGCAGAGGACCAAGCACTGATCCCTGTGGCACTCCACGAGCAACCTGCCTCCAATCCGAAAATTTTCCATCGACCACCACCCTCTGTCTTCGATCAGATAGCCAGTTACCTATCCAATCGGCCAACTTTCCCTCTATCCCACACCTCCTCACTTTCATCATAAGCCGACCATGGGGGACCTTATCAAACGCCTTACTAAAATCCATGTATATGACATCAACTGCCCTACCTTCATCAACACACTTAGTTACCTCCTCAAAAAATTCTATCAAATTTGTGAGGCACGACTTGCCCTTCACGAATCCATGCTGACTATCCCGGATTAATCCGCATCTTTCTAAATGGTCGTAAATCCCATCTCTAAGGACCTTTTCCATCAATTTATCAACCACCGAAGTAAGACTAACCGGTCTATAATTACCAGGGTCATTTCTATTCCCTTTCTTAAACAGAGGAACAACTTTCGCCATTCTCCAGTCCTCTGGCACCATCCCCGTGGACAGCGAGGACCCAAAGATCAAAGCCAAAGGCTCTGCAATCTCATCCCTTGCCTCCCAAAGAATCCTAGGATACATTTCATCAGGCCCAGGGGACTTATCGACCTTCAGTTTATTCAAAACTGCCAGGACATCCTCCCTCCGAACATCTATTTCCTCCAGCCTATTAGCCTGTAACACCTTCTCTTCCTCAAAAACATGGCCCCTCTCCTTGGTGAACACTGAAGAAAAGTATTCATTCATCACCTCGCCTATCTCTACTGACTCCATACACAAGTTCCCACTACTGTCCTTGACCGGCCCTAACCTCACCCTGGTCATTCTTTTATTCCTCACATAAGAGTAAAAAGCCTTGGGGTTTTCCTTGATCCGACCTGCCAAGAACTTCTCGTGTCCCCTCCTAGGTCTCCTAAGCCCCTGTTTCAGCTCATTCCTTGCTAACTTGTAACCCTCAATCGAGCCACCTGAACCTTCTTTCCTCATCCCTACATAAGCTTCCCTCTTCCTTTTCACAAGACATTCCACCTCTTTCGTGAACCATGGTTCCCTCACTCGGCCATTTCCTCCCTGCCTGACAGGGACATACCTATCAAGGACATCCAGTATTTGTTCCTTGAAAAAGTTCCACTTTTCATTAGTTCCTTTCCCTGACAGTTTCTGTTCCCACCTTATGCCCCCTAATTCTTGCCTAATCGCATCATAATTACCTCTCCCCCAATTGTAAACCTTGCCCTGCCGTACAGCCCTATCCCTCTCCATTGCAATAACAAAAGACACCGAATTGTGGTCACTATCTCCAAAGTGCTCTCCCACACCCAAATCTAACACTTGGCCCGGTTCATTTCCCAGTACCAAATCCAATGTGGCCTCACCTCTTGTCGGCCTATCCACATATTGTGTCAGGAAACCCTCCTGCACACACTGCACAAAAACTGCCCCATCCGAACTATTTGACCCACAAAGGTTCCAATCAATATTTGGAAAGTTAAAGTCCCCCATGACAACTACCCTGTGACCCCTACACATATCCATAATCTGCTTAGCAATTTCTTCCTCCACATCTCTATTACTATTTGGGGGCCTATAGTAAACTCCTAACAACGTGACCGCTCCTTTCCTATTTCTAACCTCAGCCCATATTACCTCAGTCAGCAGATCCCCCTCGAAGTGCCTTTCCGCAGCCGTTAAACTATCCTTGATTAACAATGCCACTCCTCCACCTCTTTTACCCGCTTCCCTACACTTAGTGAAACATCTATACCCCGGAACGTCCAACAACCATTCCTGTCCTTGTTCTACCCACGTCTCCGTAATGGCCACAACATCGTAGTCCCAAGTACCAATCCACGCCCCAAGTTCATCTACCTTGTTCCGGATGCTCCTTGCATTGAAGTAGACACACTTCAACCCACCTTCCTGTCTACCGGTACCCACCCTTGACCCTGATACCTTCCCCAATACCTCACCACCCTCACTGACTTCTGGACTACAACTCCTTTTCCCACTCCCCTGACAAATTAGTTTAAACCCCCCTGAAGAGCCGTAACAAATTTCCCTCCTAGGATATTGGTGCCCCTCTGGTTCAGGTGCACCCCGTCCTGTTTGTACAGGTCCCACCTTCCCCAGAATGTGTTCCAATTATCCATGTATCTGAAACCCTCCCTCCTGCACCATCCCTGCAACCACATGTTTAACTGCACTCTCTCCCTGTTCCTCAACTCGCTATCACGTGGCACCGGCAACGTACCAGAGATGACCACATGTTTCGTCTTGGCTCTCAGCTTCCAGCCCAGCTCCAGAAATTCCTGCTTTAAATCCCCGTCCCTTCTCTTACCTATGTCATTGGTACCAATGTGTACCACGACTTGTGACTGTTTCCCCTCCCCCTTCAGAATCCGGAAAACACGGTCTGAGACGTCACGGACCTTGGCATCCGGTAGGCAACATACCATCCGTGAGTCTCTTTTGCTGCCACAGAACCTCCTATCTATCCCTCTAACTAACGAGTCCCCAATAACTATTGCCCTCCGCTCTGCCCCTTACCCTCCCGAGCCACAGAGACGGACACAGTGCTGGAGATCCTCTCACTGCGGCTCACCACTGGTATGTCATCCCCCTCAACCGTATCCAAAGCGGAATACTTGTTGCTAAGGGGAACGACCACCGGGGATCCCTGCACGGACTGCTTCCTCCCAGCCCCTCTCACCGTCACCCATCTATTTTCATTCCTCGGAGTAACTGTATCCCTAAAGCTTCTGTCTATGGCCACCTCTGCGTCCCCAATGATCCTAAGTTCATCCAACTCCAGCTCCAGTTCCCTAACACGGTTTTGGAGGAGCTGCAGATGGGTGCACTTCCCACATATGTAATCAGCAGGGACACTGTCGTCGTCCCTCACCTCAAACATAGTGCAAGAGGAACATAGCACTGCCTGCACACCCATCCCCTCTAGATACCTTGCCAGTACCAGGTAGAAACAGCAAAAATGAATTTAAACTCACCCCTGCTCGCCCTTACTGCCTAAGCCCTGTGAGCCAAAGCCTTACAGCTCACACTCTGCTTCCCACACACGACACTGCCCGCTCCCGACGCTGCCCGCTGTATACTGCAGCCTACCTTTTATACTTCACGTGCTTAAAAAACCCTTCCCAGACTCCTTAGCAGCCCACTTCCAGTTTTCACTTTAAATTTAAAATACAACTGCAAAAGTAAAGGCCAAAAAAAAACACACACTAGCTGACTAATTAAATAAATAAACAATTCAATTAATCTCTCACCAGCACTGCTGCCTCCAATCACTCCCTCTCAGCTTGCTCCAGTGGAACAATGAGCAAATTTACTCCCAAAAAAAACCTAAATGCCCAAATGGGTGGGAGAACGGGAGATTTTCCCGTCCATTTTTTGGGCCAGCTGAATGGAATGAAACTCTGGGACTCTGTGCATCACAGAGTCTGTAACGCAATTCACTCCAGTAGAGGGGTGGCTGGTACAGCCTGATCCTGCTGGAGAGGCTGGAATCAGCACGCTGAACGGACTACTGTGCATGCACCAATCTATCAGTGGGGAGATTGGTGCAATCGCCTGTAGATTTTGTTCAGAAAGCAACATGGCGTGAATGATGCCGACTATTTTAATGCATAGATGAGCCAGCAACTTATGGGGAGTAAGAGATATCTTGTGAATTGTGAATCGTCACAAGTTGCTGGATAATATGTGTCACTCCACCATTAGCCCTAGGAGAATAGCGCCTTACACTTAACATCATCGTCATTATCATGAAGCTGCGGCATTTTGTCACTGGGGCACAGTGGTTACACTGCTGCCTCACAGCGCCAGGGATCCGGGTTCGATTCCTGGCTTGGGTCACTGTCTGTGTGGAGTCTGTACGTTCTCCCCATGTCTGCGTGGGTTTCCTCCGGGTGCTCTGGGTTCCTCGCATTGTCCGAAAAAAGTGCTGGTTATTGGCCATGCTAAATTCTCCCTCAATGTACCCGAACGGGCGCCGGATTGTGGCGACTAGGGGATTTTCACAGTAACTTCATTGCAGTGTTAATGTAAGCCTACTCGTGACACAAATAAATAAACTTTAAAACTTTAAACTCTCCATGGAAAGTTAAGTCTCGTAATTTCCAGTCTAAGTACACCTTTCACCAGCAAGGATTATGAATGATCCCAATTAACCTCTCTCACCCAGAAAGCAGAATCTGGAGACACATTTCTTCATGAAGTGGATTATTTCAGGAGATATTAACATGCCTACTTTGATTTTTCTTCTTGCTTTTCAGTTTTTTCTCCCATTTATTCCAATCTTTCTTTTTATTTCTCTTTCTGTACCCGATCCGACATGGAATTCACCAGCTCAAATTCATTCTCTTTCCCGGTCCTGTTTATTTCTCAACTCTTGGTAAAGGAGAGACACTGTTGTAGACAATGTTGTCTAGTTGTACACCCAGCTGTCCTGTCATCCTCACTGCACCTTTATTAGCTCCTATCCCCAGCAACGTTTTGGGCAAAATCTTTTCAAACCAGAATGGATGTGAAGATGTCTAACAGGATACGCTGAATCCAGAAAGCAAACTGCTGCATATATTTAAAATGAGGGTCATTCTGAAAAATCAGAAAAGTGGGGGCCCCTGACCAGCCTATTGCTGCATTCCCCATTAGGTTTTAATTTATTATTTAAACAAAACATGAAAACATCTAGATTTTGTTTCATTTATGGGTATCACTGGCTGGGCCAGCATTTATTGCCAATCCCGAGTTGCCCTTGCAGGGCAGTTGAGAGTCAATCACATTGCTGTGGCTCTGGAGTCACATGTAGGCCAGACCGGGTAAGGACGGCAGATTTCCCTAAAGGACATTAGTGAACCAGATGGGTTTTTATCAACAATCGACAATGGTTATCAGTAATTCAAATTTCACCATCTGCCATGACATCGAACCCAGGTTCCCAGAACATTAGCTGAGTTTCTGGATTAATAGACTAACGATAATACTACTAAGCTGTTGCCGTCTCAATAATTTGCTGTGAATGCAGCAGGAAAAGTGTCTGGAATTCCTTAATTGGGGCTATGAGTGAACAAAAAATGTTCTCTGGCCTGGTGTTTCATGCATGTTGTTTCACCGAGATTTTGACTCAGGTTACCATGGCGATCGTTATGCTGCACTGAATTTTACCCCCCACTAACGGCAGCCATTTGTACAGCTGTGGTATCTGTACCTCTTTCTGTCGTCAGCTTCTGCTCAAGTTCTGTTCGGTCCACAACACAGGCCGAAAGTTACCCGCCTTTGAACAACTTCCCAGTTTGGGACCCATAGTGGATCCCGCCTGTGCTCATGATGCCTGACTAGCCAATTGTGGACAGCAAGATCCCACAAAGAGCGATGTGACAAATAGTTCCCTATCCATCTCAGTGTATCTGCTGCTGAAACGTTAATGACCTCCAGGTTCGATAATTCCAATTTCCTCCTGGCCGCCAGATTTCTTTATTCCCAAACAGGTGCTCGGTGGAACTGTTTTTAGCTGTCCTGCATCAAAAGGTGATCCGACCTGGGGCAGTGGAAAGCTGCTCCCTTGAGCACCATTTGGGGGGAAAATAAATTGTGGGCAGGATATGCCAACCAGCTGGGCCAATGATCGGGTCCATGCCATTATCCTGGCAGGAGTCCCACTGGGAGAGATGAGTGCTCCTGTGGCAGACAGGAGAATGTGAGGGCAACTCAAGATGGAGGCAACCTCGGAAGCTGTGAGAACCATTTTCAGATTATTTGTGGCCACCGCTGCCTGGTCATCATTGTCTCGGGATGTTGGATAATTACCCTGCACTGGGAACCATCCAGTTGGAGACCTCAGAGAGTTCTGATTCTTAACTGAATAGTTGCCCAGGAAAAGTTAAAAGAATTAAAGCCACTTAGAATTAAAACTCCTGGGTAACTATGGTACTGATACCATCCCCCCCCCCCCTTCACCCCCCCTCCCTCCCTCCCCCCTCCCCCTCCCCCCCCCCCCCGCCCCCCCCTCCCCCCCCCCCCCCCCACCCCACCAGACCCACCTAATTACCCTTCCAACTCCTGACTACCCCCACCCTTTTTTAAATTCATTTAAGAGATGTGGTCAGCATCCACCAAGTGCATTCATGAGTCAATCACATTGCTCTGGCTGTGGTCACACATGTAGGCTAGCCCAGATCAGGAAGATAGATTTCCTTTCTGAAAGGACATTAGTGAATCAGCTGGGTTTTTACAACAATGGTTTCATGATCATCATTAGACTTTTAATGGTAGATTTTTATTGAATTCAAATTTTACCAACTGCCGTGGTGGGATGTGAATCCGTGTCCCCTGGGTGTCTGGGTTACTCATCCAGTGACAATGCCTTGACACTGCCACTGCCTTGACTCACTGACTAGACCCCAAACCTGTCTATTCTCCTGACCACGTGGCTGTTTCCCAACTACCCTCCCAACTGCCTGACCACTCCCCAAAGCCCCTGACCGTGCACCGAGCCCCACTGACTACTACCCCACCCACCGACTATCCTCCTGAACCTCTGCCTAGCACCCAACCTGCCACAACCCTCACTACCCCACTAACCCATTGACTATCACTCCAGTCCCTGACTGACCACCTGACCCCCACATCAATGACCGCGTGATCCCCCTACTGACAACCCGACTCCCCTGAACCATCCTAAACCCCCATTCGCCACCCATTCCCCAAGCCTACCCACTTACCCTATGCACTCTTACCTTTCCCTTGGCTTCTCAAGGTGGCTGGGAACTTCCAACTCACCTGCTTTATGGCATGTAGTGCATAAAAAGGGGGTGTGGTTCCCTTATCCTTACTCTGCTGTACTTGACTGAAGGCCTCTGGACTATTCCCACCCAGCCTGAGTGCAAAGGTCAGATGTGAAGCATGCAGCAGCTTTCCAGTGTAGGAGTGACATTGCAATCAGCTTCTGATTGTCACTCCATGGAGATTCAGGCTCAATATTTCACCAGGAAAATTTGTGTTAATTTAGGGATGACGAGCGGGTTATCCCATTATCAGGAAATTCCAGACAAAAGGGAAATGATAGCCACTGCCAATGTGATGAAGCAGGTAGATTGATTTATTTTGCTATCCAAATCACTGCATCCAACTCTGGACATGGGGAGACTGTCAGGTTGACACAGTGGTCAGCACTGGTGTCCCAGGGTGGAAGAGTCAATTACTAGAGGGAACAGGTTTAAGGTGCGAGGGGCAAGGTTTAAAGGAGATGTACGAGGCAGATTTTTTACACAGAAAGTAGTGGGTGCCTGGAACTCGCTGCCGGGGGAGGTAGTGGAAGTGGATACGGTAGTGACTTTTAAGGTGCGTCTTGACAAATACATGAATAGGATGGGAATAGAGAGATATGGTTCCCGGAAGGGTAGGGGGTTTTAGTTAAGTCGGGCAGCATGGTTGGTGCAGGCTTGGAGGGCCTGTTCCTGTGCTGTAATTTTCTTTGTTCTTTGTTCACTGCTGCCTCACAGCACCACGGACCTGGGTTCAATTCTGACCTGGGTGATTGTCTGTGGGGACTCTGCACGTTCTCCCTGTATCTATGTAGGTTTCCTCTGGGTGCTCCGGCTTCCTCCCACGGTCCAAAGATATACAGGTTCATGGAACCATAGAACCAAGGAAAAGTTACAGGGCAGAAGGAGGCCATTTGGCCCAACTTCTCCATGCCGACCCAAAGACACCCAGGTGCCCTTTGTAATCCCACTTTCCTGCACCCGGCCCATAGCTTACAGCACTTAAGGTGCAGATCCAGGTTCTTTTTATAAGAGTTTAGGGTCTCTGCCTCCACCACCAACTCAGGCAGTGAATTCCAGACACCCACTACCCTCTATGTAGAAAATGTCCCCTCTGCACCTTATGCTACTTATCTTGAATCTATGTCCCCTGGTTCTAGAGTTCTCTGCCAAGGGAAACAATTTTATCCTGTTCACTCTATCCCTTCCACTCTTAATTTTGATTTGATTTGATTTATCATTGCCACAAGCATTGGGATACAGTGAAAAGTATTGTTTTTGCATTATACAGACAAAGCATACCATTCATAGAGTACATAGGGGAGAAGGAAAGGATAGGATGCAGACTATAGTGTTGCAGTTACAGATGGGGTGAAAAACAATCAGCCTTACTGATGATATTGTATAATATATAGTTTTGTACATTCAATCAAGTCAACCTTCAGTCCTCTTTGTTCCAAGGAAAATAACCCCAACCTATCCAATCTTTCCCTCAGTACTCACCAGTGTCTTATACGATTCAACATTATATCCTCACTTTTATATTTTATGCGTCTGCCAATGAAGGACAGCATTCCAAATGCCTTGATTATCACCTTGTCTACTTGAATTGCTGCCTTTAGGGTCCTGTGTACGTGGACACCAAGATCTCTCACTTCATCTACCCTCCTTAGTATATTCCCATTTATTGTGTGTTCCCCATAACTGTTTGACCTCCCTAAATGCATTCCTCACATAAATCCATCTGCCACTTTACTGCCCACTCCACCAACCAATCGATATCCTTTTGTAAAGTATAGCTCTCCTCTACAGTATCCACTATTCGACCAATCCTAGTGTCATCTGCAATTTCCCAATCGTGCTCCCCACTTTTATGTCAAAATCATTAATAAACAACACAAAGATGTGTGGGTCAGGTGGATTGGCCATGCTAAATTTCCCCTTAGTGTCCAAAGGTATATAGGTTAGATTGATGAGCCACGTTAAAAGCGTGGAGTTACGGGGATGGGGCAGGGGTTGGGGGTGAGCCTGGGTAAAATGCTCTTTCGGAGAGTCGGTACAGACTCGATGGGCTGGATGGCCTTCTTCTGTATTGTGGGGGTCTATGGTTCTGACTGGAGTCATTGCAGAGAAGAGGCAAGGTGCTAATCCTGAGAGGATTCTGCAGAACTTGCCCAAGGAAAGACTGGAGAGATTTAAGTTTTTCACCCTGGAAAGGTAAGATCTAAGTGGTGATTTTCTGGATGAATGTGAAATTGATAATAAGATGGAGATGGTTAATTTTAAATACTATTTCAATGAAATATTGGGAGCAGGATTGGGGCGGCACGGTCGCACAGTGGTCAGCACTGCTGCTTCACAGCTCCAGGGACCTGGGTTCGATTCCCGGCTTGGGTCACTGTCTGTGTGGAGTTTGCGCATTCTCCTCGTGTCTGCGTGGGTTTCCTCTGGGTGCTCCGGTTTCCTCCCACAGTCCAAAGATGTGCGGGTTAGGTTGATTGGCCGTGCTAAAATTTCCCTTAGTGTCCTGGGATGCGTAGGTTAGAGGGATTAGTGGGTAAAATATGTAGGGATATGGGGGTAGGGTCTGGGTGGGATTGTGGTCAGTGCAGACTCGATGGGCCGAATGGCCTCTTTCTGTGCTGTAGGGTTTCTAAGATTTCTAAGGATAAGGGCACGTAGATTCAGCCGAGGGAAATAATAAACTACAGATTGATATCAGGAGGTGTTTCCACGTACAATGGATTTTGAAATACAGATTAAAATAATTTGGAATCATTTAAGAAAGATAAATCCAACATTGAGGGAATGTATGATGTTTCAGGATAGGTTCATTGAGATGGCCTGAATAGCCCTCGTCATCTGTAAGTGTCTTCTGATTGGATATAAATTTTGTCTGGTGTATATTTTTGCACAGTTCTCTGATGACCCTTTCTGGTCTAGCCTACAAAAAAAGAAGGTATCATATTTTGTAATTAGATAGTTGCGATATAATTCTCTTTCCTCATTCCCCAATTGAAGTCTTGATTACAGATGTACCTTTTCTCAGCTGTATCTTACAGTTGATTATAGAGTCTTCTCCAGAAGGAAAAATTTGGGGAGAATTTTGTTGGGGGGCAGGGGGGGGAGGCAGTAAGAATCATAGAATCCTACAATGCAGAAGGAGGCCATTTGGCCCATCGAGCCTGCACCACGACAACAATTCTACCCTGGCCCTATCCCTGTAAACACACATATTGAACCTGATACTATGAGGCAATTTAGCATGGCCAATCAACCTAACCAGCGTGCCTTTTGGACTTTGGGAGGAAACTGGATCACCCGGAGGAAACCCACGTAGACACGGGGAGAACATGCAGACTCACACAGAAAATCACCCGAGACCATAATCGAACCCGGGTCCCTGGCGCTGTGACGCAGCAGTGCTAGCCGCTGTGCAGGGATCACGGGGAGATGTAATGGATTGGTTCTCTCACCGTGTCCCACCGTCAGGGAATGTTACCAACAGCAGGTACTTAATTGTGAAGTACATTAGAATGTCCTGAGGATGAGACGTACAAAGTTCTTAATTTATGTTGTGCCAGTTCAATTCCAACAATTAAAATTCTCGGGTTCAAAGCTTCCGCTAATAATAATTGTCTGGTGAGCAATGAGGACTTGCAAGAGCATGCAAATAAACTCTCTCTTTAGTCATTTGTAACTGTATTTACTGAGTGAAAACAAACAGTTTCTCGATGGTCTTTTGGGAATGTGGCAGTAAATTCATACGTGAGTAATGGGACAAGCTGTGAAAATAGTATGCTTGCCTGAGGCAGAATTAGTGCTGAGAAAAGTCAACAATGCAGTCATCATGCAGCCAGTGAATTATTCTCTTTACAGCACAGAATGACAGCACATTGATCTCTGATTGACATTCTCAGAGCAAGGCCAGTGGATTTTTCCCATTTGTTTTGCATTGTCCAATGTTGGAACCAGCTCTTGTGCTTTGAAGATCACACTCCTTAAGGGGATTGTAAAAGCACTTTGTGACTTCCACTTTGTTTCATTGTAAGTGGTGATGGAATCACTGCTGCAGTAGGTTTGCAGACTGAGACACAGAGACCACAAAATTCAACTTCCCGGCGTTTGGATTTACGGTACGGGTACCATTTGGCATCCACGGCACAGTCACACGCATCTGATCTTAACCACACTGGACACCATTTTGGTCACAGTCTAACAGAAGCAAACAGAGGAGATAGGTTGTGATGATACTGAGCTGATACTATGAGGGCCATTTTTGAATTGAACACTCCAGTTAACTCCTCTCTTTACCTTCCATGGTTGAAGCTGTGTCCATCAGGCAGGAAGGACAACCTCGCCAGACCTATTTAAAATAATAAGGATGTGGAGATGCTGGTGTTGGACTGGGGTGGGCACAGTAAGAAGTCTCACAACACCAGGTTAAAGTCCAACAGGCTCCTTTATCAGGTGAGTCTAAAGCCAACAGGAATAGGTAGAGGAGTAAGCCATTTAGCCTTGGCTCTACTATTCAATGAGATTGTGGCTGATCTTCTGCTTCAACACCATTTTCTTGCCCTACCCATGTATCCATTGATGTTTTTAATATGCAGAGATATCTACGCTCCCTCTGGGGCGGCACAGTGGCACATTGGTTAGCGCTGCTGCCTCACAGCTCCAGGGGCCTGGGTTCGATTCCCGGCTTGGGTCACTGTCTGTGTGGAGTTTGCACATTCTCCTGGTGTCTGCGTGGGTTTCCTCCAGTTGCTCTGGTTTCCTCCCACAGTCCAAAGATGTGCGGGTTAGGTGGATTGGCCATGCTAAATCGTCCCTCAGTGTCCCAGGATGCGTAGGTTAGAGGGATTAGTGGGATAAATATATGGGGTTACGAGGATAGGGCCTGGGTGGGATTGTTGTTGGTGCAGACTCGATCGGCCAAATGGCCTCTTTCTGCACTATAGAGATTCTATGATTCTATCCGTCTCAGTTCGTGAACATCCTCAGTGACTGAGCCTCCACAGCTCTCTGGAGCAGAGAATACCAAAGATTCACCAGCCTCTGAGTGAAGAAATGTCTCCTCACCTCACTCCTAAATGGTCTACGCCTTATTCTGAGACTGTGTCCCCTGGTTCTAGACACCCCAGCCAGGGGAAGCATCCTCCCTGACTCAGCCCTGTAAGAATTGTTAATGTTTTAATAAGGTCATTTTTCTGAACTATAGGGAATAAAGTCCCAGTTTATTTATCCCTTCCCCATAGGACAATCCCTCCATCCCAGGAATTAATTTAATGAATCTTCAGTGGACTCCCTCTGTGGCAAGTATGTCTTTCCTGAGGTCTTGAGACCACGAGAATCATAGCGAGGGGGTGGGGCTGGGAGGCCTTGTGTGGGATTTTCTGATTCCGGCCGGAAAATCCCGCCGCATCACGCTAAAGCTCAAATGAATTATAGAATCTCTACAATGCAGAAGAGGCCATTTGGCCCATCGCGTCTGCACCGACTCTGAATGGGCGTCTTATCCAGGTCCCCTCCCCTGCCCTATCCCTGTAACCCCACACATTTACTATGGTTAACCCATCTAACCTACACATCTTGGAACACAATGGAGCAATTTAGCACGCCCAATCCATCTAACCTGCGCATCTTTGGAGTGTGGGGCGAAACCAGGACACCCAGAGGAAACGCACGCAGACACAGGGAGAACATGCAAACTCCATATAAACAGTCACCCAAGGCCAGAATTGAATCCGGGTCCCTGGCGCTATGAGGCAGCAGTGCTAACCACCGTGCCACTGTACTCTTGCAATAAAGGCCAACTCACCATTTGCCTTCTTAATTGCTTGCTATAGTGTGTTAACTTTCAGTGACTCATGCCAGGATTTTGTGGCCTCGCTGTGAAGTCTCTCCCCAGTAGATCTGTCGAGCATTTAAATCCTCATTTATTTTGGCGGGACAGTAATATCCCGCTGGGCAGGAGAGGCCGGAAAATCCTGGCTGTGATCAAAGGCACCCAAGTCCCTTTGAAATTCAGCATTTCCCCGTCATTCATAAATTAAGAAATACTCTGTATTTCATGATCTACTTTCAGGTTAGTTATTGATTTCTATTAGCCCATGCTGTGATTGTAGAAGTGTTTGGTGGTTTCCAAAGTTGTTGATGCTCACACAGAATGGTGCAATGTGTAATCTAGGGATCCTGCACAAACCACTTTTTTATCATTATTCATTCGTGGGACATGGGCGTTGCTGGCTGGTCAGCATTTATTGCCCATCTCTAGTTGCCCTGGGAGGGCAGTTGAGAGTCAACCACATTGCTGTAGCTCTGGTGTCACATGTAGGCCAGACCGGGTAAGGATGGCAGGTTTCCTTCCCTAAAGGACATTAGTGAATCGGATGGGTTTTTCCAACAATCGACAATGATTTCATGGTCATCAGTAGATTCTTAATTGGTGAAATTCAAATTCCACCATCTGCCATGGCAGGATTCGAATCTGGATCCCCAGGACATTAGCTGAGTTTCTAGATTAATCGTCTAACGATAATACCACCAGGCCATCGCCTCCCCATGATCTTGCTCCCAGACATGGATGCAGGAGTGCACATCTTTCTCGGAATAACATGGAGAAGGAGCTGAATCAACACAGAGCAGGACAAGCTGCAGGAAGAGAGAGGAGGAGGGCAGTCAGGCAGCCACATTCCCACAAGATATTCACGGAGCACCTCTCCTACCCGAGCCTCGGTAAGGAACATTGGAGAGAGTGGATGGAATTGGATACAGGTGGAGACAAATATTCCAAGGGTGTTGGAAAGCTGGCTGCAACCCATTGACATGTGGGGTTAATGGAGGCAGACAGAAGGTGGATTTGCATTTTAGATTTGTTAATGAGGATAGGAACCTCAGATCCAACCTGCTTTGTCTTGGGAGACCTGGCAGGTACAGCAAGGCAAAGGCAGCTGCAGAGAAGGCACACACCTTTACAACACAGCTTGGTGCCCAAGAGGAACAAGAATACTTCCCCACTGGGCCCTCAGACTCTCCTAATCTCCCAAAGTCAGATCTCCATCCTCATATAGAGATCCATAGGGAGATTGGATGTCCCCCTCTGGGTCATACCCCTAAACATACAGACTCTCCTTCTCCCCCGGCCCCCCACCTCTCTCAGGTTGGACACCCCACTTCCTGGGATCTGGAATCAGACCCCCATTCTCACCCTCTCAACCGCCTTCACATAGTTAGGGATCAGATTACTTGGTCCTGAGGCCAAGTCTGCCACGTAAATCAGGCTGACTTCTGGGTGGGGAATCTGTAAGAGCCAATTGTCACACGCTTATAACTCAAAAGCGTGCAGGGAAACCATACTTCTTTCCCATGCATTACTGCCCCCTCCAATGTGTTGTAGCCACCACTGCTTCAGAAAGGCTTTACCGATCTGTCACCTGCTGCAGCCTCAAGTATACCCCAAAGCAGGGCATGAAGCATGTTGCCAATGTCCGTGAAGATGACTGTGACCATGAACTTGTATACATCTGTCTCCTTACACATTGGAGCCTCTCCCAGTTCACCATTTACAGTTCTGTTAGGAAGGCCGCTGAATACATTTTATTCTCTATTGCCAGAGAGGAGCAGACATGTGGCTTTGCCAGGATTTCAGACATCCCCTGGGGTGCTGGGTGCCATTGAGTGAATGTGCATGGCCCTGCGAAGCACCACAGGCAAAATCTGAGATGTAACGCAAGCAAAGGGATTCCATTCGTTCACCTGGTGTGTAACTGTGGGCAATGCGTAATACATGTCAATGCCTGGTATCCTGGCAGCAGTGCCTGGTATAAAAGGGGCAGTGGCACCACGGATATGAAGCTGGTTGAGTGACAGGAAACACTCCGAGAAGTGATGAACGGTTATTTTCAGAATGGCTGAGGTATGTAGTGGAGTTTCCCAGCGGGTGGTATTGGGACCACTGCTTTTCTTGATATATATATTTATGACCTAGATTTGGCAATTTTAAACTTTACAGATGACACAAAACTTGGAAATATTGTGAACTGTGAGGAGGAAAGTGATACATTGCAAGAGGACATAGACAGGCTGGTGGAATGGGCCAACACGTGACAGATCAAATTCAATGCAGGCAAGTGTGAAGTGATTCATACAGAGAGACAATAGGAAAAATAGGGTTCCACAGGGGGTGCAGAAGCAGGATACATCTGCATTAATCACTGAATGTGCAGGACAGGTTGAGAAATTGGTTAATAAGACAAACATTATCCTAGCCCTATTTGAGACACAATAGTAGGGAGGTTATGATGAACTTTTATGAAACACTGGTTTAGCCTCAATTCGAGTATTATATCCAATTCTAAGCATCACACTTTAGGAAGAAAATGAAGGCTTTTGAAAGGGTGCAGATAAGAAGGCTTTATTATGGAACCTCTACAGTGTAGAAGGAGGCCACTCGGCCCACTGAGTCTGTACTGACTCTCTGAGCAGCCTTGCCCTATCACCCCAACCCCACTAATGTCCCTAACCTACACATTTTAGGACACTCGGGGACAATTTAGCATGGCCATAATCTCGACATATTGGGACTGTGGGAGAAAACCAGAGCACCTGGAGGAAACCCACGCAGACATGGGGAGAACGTGCAAACTCCATCCAGACAATCACCCAAGGCTGGAATTGAACCTGGGTCCCTGGCGCTGTGAGGCAGCAGTGTGAAAGAGTAAAAGGTTTGAAAAGGTGTCTGGAAAGTGACGCAAGGGGGAAAAAATAAGCTGCAAGTGGTTCCGATCTGGAATGTACTGCTTGTCAATGTGGTGTGGCTATGTCAGTGGGTTTCAAAAGGGAATTGGATAATTATCTGAAAATTAAAAAAATGCAAGGTTAAGGGGATTGGGACTAGGTGTATTGCTTTTGCAGAGAACTAGTCGGGGGGTCAAATGGCTTCCTGTGCTGTAACCATTTCAAGATTCTATGATTGAGTCATCACCCTTTCACGCTGCGGCAGTTCACTGTAACATTTGGATTTGAGCTTCTGTGGGAAATCAAAGGGTGGTTTCCTGGCAACAAGGGATATCCATTGTCAAAATAGCACATGGCTGTTCTGTAAAATCCATCCATATTTGGGCAGCATGCTGACAATGGGAGTCATGTTGCCACACAAACTATGATGAAGAAGACTAGTGGCATGCTGATGTATACTGTTCTGGAGAAGTTCTCAGTACCGGAGTGAGTGGGTGATGAGACTCATAGTGGCTGGCTGTACAGCCTCATTATGACACAGCCCTTATCACCAGCTATATGATGAATGAGAAAGGGAGAAGGCAACACCAAAATGGCCAGACCATCCGTGACCAACTGGTTTGCTGCACAGCTGGTAAATCCCAATTCACTGTCCACCAACAACCCCCACATATCTCTCTCTGTTACTCATCATCACAGTGTCTGCGTGTTCAGAGTGCAAAAGTAAGAGTTACCACAGAAGATACATTCCAAATCCAGTTTATAAATTGAACCATGTCATACTGCATACAAATGTTTGTAATCACTCTTGTGCAAACTTACTGTGTGTCTACCATTGTGTCTCTGCCTCGCCTAGTGCTCTAGTACTGTACTACTCCAGTGGTGTAATGTTAGGGGCTGTGGGTTTTAACAAAAAGAAAAGAACATGGTTGCACGTGTGGATTCGAACTAGCAAAAACAAAGTTTATTGAAAGAGATGTTCTCTGCTCAGAGTGCAAACTGAAAGCAAAACAGCGGCCTGTGGCAACACCCCAATGACATCATCATCAAATCGTGTAATCAGCTCTTAAAGCATCTTTAATATACACCGAGTGTTTGCAGCATGGCTGGTGGAAGTCTCCTGACTTTAACTGGGGAAGGCTGAAGATGGCCTTGCAGGACGACTTCAAATAGCTCTGGCCTTAGAAGGCTAATGTTAAGATTGCACCATTTCAGCTGGGGATGGTCGGGGGTGGCGGGGGCGGGGGGGTGGGGGGGGGGCGCATCAGCAAGGGCAAGGGCAGAGTGGCAGTCGTGGGAGGACAAATGCTGTCATATTGAGCAGGTTGAAGCCTTGGCACTTGCGAGTGGCGCCTTTGGTACCATGGAAATGTGTTGGAGGACAGATTGCTGGGCTGTTCTGACACACTGCAGCACTGGTATCTGCAGCTACTGGAGCAGCATTTTGACATGGCAACTGACCTATTTTGCATTTCAGCTGTGGTCCCTGATGGGTGACTTTGGAAAAGGCACTGTGCAACTGAGCGATATGAGCCAACGCTGCCAAGTTCATGCCCTTTGCTGAGTTAACGGTCTCAGACAGTCAAAGTATGTGAAGAGTAAGAATGACACAGCCCTCTAAAAATTCTTGACATATTTCCTGTAGTTCCACTAGATCCCTGACAAACTTTCACATCGATTCAGTAAATTCACCAACCCAAATGTTCCGTAATTTTGGTAAAGATGGAAAAGGAAAAGTTGTTAGTACTGCTGCCTCACAGCACCAGGAACCCAGGTTCAGTTCCGGCCTTGGGTCACTGTCTCTGTGGAGTTTTCACATTCTCCCCCTGTCTGCGTGGGTTTCCTCCGGGTGCCCCGGTTTCCTCCCACAATCCAAAGATGTGCAGGTTAGGTTGGTTGGCCATGCTAAATTGCCCCTTAGTGCCAGGGAGATTAGTGGGGTGAATATGTGGGGTTAGGGGGATAGGGCCTGGGTGGTATTGTTGTTGGTGCAGGCTCGATGGGCTGAATGGCTTCTTTCTGCACTGGAGGGATTTTATTATTCTATGAAACTTACATTTATGTAGCACCTTTCATGACTGCAGATGTCTCAAAGTGCTGTATAACCAAAAAAACTTCAGTCAGACCATCCCTTTTCCTTCTTTGATCAAAAATAACCTCACTGGGCTTCTTCATAACTTGTAATATCTCATTCCTATTTTCATTCCATAGAAGAAATTTGAAGGCCTATAGATTTAGACATTGTGATGTGGTTTTGTAATTGGTTGGGAGGTGGGAGAAGAATGTAGGGGGTAAAGACTGATGGGCCAGGACAAATGGTGTTGCTAAGGGACATCTGTACTAGGACCCCAACTTTTTCCCATATGTATGAATGAGTTTGATAAAGGAATAGTGAGCTGAACATCCAAATGATGCTATGTGCAGTAAATTGTGTGCCTGGTACAAGGGGACATAGATGAAGTAAGTGGGTAAAATTCTGACAGGTGGAATTGGGTGTGGGAAAGTCATGAAATTTGGATCTAAAAAAGACAAATTGGAATATTTAGTTAATGATGAGGAACACGCTGTGGAGAAGCAACCATTTAGATGACCATGTACACCAATCACTGAAAGCAAGTGCACAAGTACAAAAATTCTTTCTGGTTGTATCACAGCTTGGTATGGCTCCTGCTCTGCCCAAGACCGCAATGAACTACAAAAGGTCATGAATGTAGCCCAGTCCATCACGCAAACCAGCCTCCCATCCATTGACTCTGTCTACATTTCCCACTATCTTGGCAAAGCAGCCAGCATAATTAAGGACCCCATGCACCCTGGACATTCTCTCTTCCACCTTCTTCCTTTGGGAAAAAGATACAAAAGTCTGAAGTCACGTACTAACCGACTCAAGAACAGCTTCTTCCCTGCTGCTGTCAGACTTTTGAATGGACCTACCTCGCATTAACTTGATCTTTCTCTACACCCTAGCTATGACTGTAATACTACATTTTGCACTTTCTCCTTTCCTTCTCTATGAATGGTATGTTTTGTCTGTATAGCGCGCAAGAAACAATACTTTTCACTGTATGTTAATACTTGTGACTAATCAATCAAATCAAAATTCAAACATTAAACAGAGAGGCTACCAGAATATTGGCTTTTATCACAAGGAAATTAGAATTTCTAACTAGGGACGTGAAGTTTCAGCCACACAGAGCCTCTGTTAAATCACATTCCGAGTACTCTGTTCAGTTTTGGGAACTGCCTCTCAGATGCAATTTATTGGCCCACCTTAAAAAATATCCTTTCTATTCTTTTGCCAATTATTTTACATCTCTGTTCTCTAGTAACTGGCTCTCCTGCTATTGGAAACAGTCTTACCCTGTCTAAACTGTCAAAACCCTTGTACAACATTCATCACATTTCCCTGATTTATGCACTGATCCCTTCATGACATTGAACTGAATTGGTTAAGCCCTTTACAAATCCATGCTGACTATTTCTGATTAGCTCACGTGTTTACCATTTTCATCCTGTCTTCCAGACTCTCGGGGGTGAAATTATACTGGACAGGAGTGAGAAATAGATGATCACAAATGCATTTACCCTGGTTCACACCCAATTCCCCTTTTCACTCAAGTCTATGGACTGGAACATTAGATGGAATGTAAGCTGAGCTGTTGATTCACTAGTACCTGTTCTCCTCTACTTTCCAAGGCAAATTTCACCTCCCAGTAGTTTATCCGTAACTGAAGGAAGACTAACCTTCTTAGAATTTCTCGGCTTATTCCTCTACATCTTCTAGTGGGCGGCATGATGGCACAATGGTTAGCACTGCTGCCTCACAGTGCCAGGGACCCGAGTTCGATTCCTGGCTTGGGTCACTGTCTACGCGGAGTCTGCACATCCTCCACATGTCTGCATGGGTTTCCTATGGGAAACATGCAGACCAGTTTTCCCCCAATCATGCTTGTTCGATGCATTGGCCATTTTAACTTCTCCCTCAGTGTACTCCAACAGGTGCCAAAATAGGGCGAATAGGGGATTTTCACAGTAACTTCATTGCAGTGTTAATGTAAGCCTACTTGTGACAATAATAAATAAACTTTAAATTATAAATCTTCCTTGAAAGGGCTACAACATTTGATATCGCCCAGTCTTTAGTGTAATTTCCATTAAAAAGATACAAAGCCAGAATCTTTGCTGTCACGACTCCCAACTTCTGGAGGCAACCTGGGCCTGTTCCATTTCTACCTTCCGTCTTGGTGACTTTTTTAATACATTTCCTTTGGAATATTTATTCTCATCAATGCCTTTTGGAATTACTTCTACAGTCCCACTTTCTCCTTTCTCAAGAATTCTCGGCAGAATACTGAAAGGATCTCTGTCATTCGCAAATATAAGACCATAAGACATAGGAGCGGAAGTAAGGCCATTCGGCCCATCGAGTCCACTCCACCATTCAATCATGGTTGATTTCAACTCCATTTACCCGCTCTCTCCCCATAGCCCTTAATTCCTCGAGAAATCAAGAATTTATCAATTTCTGTCTTGAAGACGCTCAACGTCTCGGCCTCCACAGCCCTCTGTAGCAATGAATTCCACAGACCTACCACTCTCTGGCTGAAGAAATTTCTCCTCATCTCTGTTCTAAAGTGACTCCCTTTTATTCTAAGGCTGTGCCCCCGCGTCCTAGTCTCCCCTGCTAATGGAAACAACTTCCCTACGTCCATCCTATCTAAGCCGTTCATTATCTTGTAAGTTTCTATCAGATCTCCCCTCAACCTCCTAAACTCCAATGAATATAATCCCACGATCCTCAGACGTTCATCGTATGTCAGGCCTACCATTCCTGGGATCATCCGTGTGAATCTCCGCTGGACCCGCTCCAGTGCCAGTATGTCCTTCCTGAGGTGTGGGGCCCAAAATTGCTCACAGTATTCCAAATGGGGCCTATCCAGTGCTTTATAAAGCCTCAGAAGTACATCCCTGCTTTTGTATTCCAAGCCTCTTGAGATAAATGACAACATTACATTTGCTTTCTTAATTACGGACTCAACCTGCAAGTTTACCTTTAGAGAATCCTGGACTAGGACTCCCAAGTCCCTTTGCACTTTAGCATTATGAATTTTGTCACCGTTTAGAAAATAGTCCATGCCTCTATTCTTTTTTCCAAAGTGCACGACCTCGCACTTGCCCACGTTGAATTTCATCAGCCACTTCTTGGACCACTCTCCTAAACTGTCTAAATCTTTCTGCAGCCTCCCCACCTCCTCAATACTACCTGCCCCTCCACCTATCTTTGTATCATCGGCAAACTTGGCCAGAATGCCCCCAGTCCCGTCGTCTAGATCGTTAATATATAAAGAGAACAGCTGTGGCCCCAACACTGAACCCTGCGGGACACCACCTGTCATAAGGACAGATGTCCACCGCTCTGACTGACCGTAGGGAATGTACAACATGCTATTATCCCATTTCTTGCTTTTTGCATCACTAAAAATCATAGATCCAATATTGTCACTTAATGGACTCAGGATTTACCTGATGAACCAATCACCTCAGCTTCTCTGTTCCATTGTCAGTTTTAGGGATAACTTTTCAACTTGCTATCCTAGTGTAAAACTAGTATTGACGATAGTTTTGGTGAGGGTTTTTTTATTCATTCGTGGGACATGAGTGTCTCTAGCTGGCCAACATTAATTGCCCAAGGGCATTTGTTGCCCTTGTTCAGAGGGTAGTTGAGAGCCAACCACATTGCTGTGGGTCTGGCGTCACATATAGACCAGACCAAGTAAGGACGGCAGATTTCTTTCCCTAACGGACATTAGTGAACCAGATGGGTTTTTCCGACAATCGACAATGATTTCATGGTCATCAGTAGGTTCTTAATTCCAGATATTTTTTCTATTGAATTCAAATTCGACCATCTGCCGTGGTGGGATTTGAACCCGGATCCCCAGAGCATTAGCTGAGTTTCTAGATTAATAAACCAGCGATAATGCCATCGCCTAGTTGTTTTGATGGTGGTAGCAGCAGAAATCTGACTGGAAAGATGCAAGCATGTGGTTGTGTGAAAGGTGGGTACCCCTTCTCTGTTATACTGGCTGTTTTACCAACAAGGAATCTTGGACAAGATACAATTGCCCTCCCCACCCCCAAGGCTAAATATGGAAAAGACTGAAGCCAAAGTGCTGACTCTCATCGCAAACTCTGTAACTTTAACTCCATTTTCATCCCCCTTCCCCATCCACTGTTTTAGGCTGAAGCAGATTAATTGCAACTTCGTTGAGTGTCCTTGAAAGGTGAAAATTAATTGCTCCCTCAAGGATGAGGAAAATGATTTACATTTGAATGACCATAAGTCAGGACGTTCGAATCAGATACAGTAATGATATTTCATAGATCCTTTTTGCACAAAACCCAATTCCATATTTTACACCCAGCAATGTAAAGCAATTAGTGTGCTTATTAATGCATGTGGCTGCAGGAGAGAATTATATACATTCAGATTGAGTCATATCTCTCCACATTGTGTCAATGTGAACTGAAACTGGTTTCACCCCTGGCGCTTCCCCCAACAGAATCATTGGGTTTGGAGCCTTTAGGATTGCAGCATCTTCACAAAATGGTAACAAGAACATTTCAATGATATGACAGGAGTTGGAATACTTAGCAATACTAATCAAATCACTGACTTCATTCAATCATTTCATTATTACTTATTTATTCAGGTGATCATTTGTGGGCCTACTGTGAGTTGGTTTGTGTGCCCTTTAACAATCTGGCCTTGACAAGCCACAAGAACAACCATCACTCTCAATGCCAGGTGACCATGGGGCACCGTCACCATGCTCACTGGGGTGTCACTTTACCAGCCATAATAAGGCATCTGCCCATTCCTCACCTCCTGTTCAAAAGGTCTACCCCCTGTCCCTCTCATTATGCACACTCACACCCACAACAATGGATCATTTTCCCTCACCTCCCCTCTCTCCCTCCCCCACGCCATCCCTCTAGATTACTCTTCCTTCCGTATGGAGCTCAGGGCATCTGTGGAGTGTGAGGTGGAACGCAATACCTTCTGCGAGTTGGTTGCCTGTTTAAATCGCATGGCTCACCAGGACAGTTGTGCTTGTATTGTGTTAGGGGCTGGACATTGAGGAGTGTGGGAACAAGCTGTAATGCATTTGTTTGACGCAGAAAGTGAGGTCCTATCTCAATAAGGATCTCAGAATGGGGGCAGGGAGGCGGATAGAGTGCTTTGCACCCTCGATCTATTTACACAAGCAATACATTGATGCAGAGGTAGATATGAGGGGCGGCACAGTGGTTATCGGTGGTGCCTCACAGCGCCAGGGACCCAGATTCAATTCCGGCCTCAGGTGACTGTTTGTGTGGAGTTTGCGCATTCTCCCCATGTCTGCGTGGGTTTCCTCTTGGTGCTCTTGTTTCCTCCCACAGTTCAAAGATGTGTTTAGGTGGATTGACTGTGGTAAATTGCCCATTAATGTCAGGGGGATTAACAGGGTAAATACGTAGAGTTACAGGAATAGGGCTTGGGTGGGATTGTTGTTGGTGCAGGCTCAATGGGCTGAATGGCCTCCTTCTGGGATTCTATGATTCTAGGTAAGATTTACCTGATGTTGGATATGCTCATGAACCTGCTAGACTACGGGAGGAGAAGGGTGGAGTGGGGTGGGGTTGTTGGGATTTGATTTGATTTGATTTATTATTGTCACATGTATTAACATACAATGAAAAGTATTGTTTCTTTCATGCTATACAGACAAAGCATACCGTTCATAGAGAAGGAAACAAGAGAGTGCAGAATGTAGTGTTACAGTCATAGGGTGTAGAGAAAGATCAACTTAATGCAAGGTAGATCCATTCAAAAGTCTGACAGCAGCAGGAAAGAAGCTGGACGGATATAATTATGATTTATTTTCTCGTTTTGTTGAATCTACATCTTTATCATGGTCAGGGTTTACTGTTGGGAATGCTAAGTGAAAGGGGTACATTTTTCGGTAAAACTCGATTATTAATTCTTTTGGTTGAGAGGTAATTTAAATTGGAGAGAAAGGTCTTGCATAATAAGAGTTGATGAATCCAAAATGTGGAAAATAGCCAGTGATAAAGCAAATCCTGCCATATAAACACTTTAAGTCTTCTTGACACATTTGCCTTCATTGGACAGTGTGTGCTTCCACTGAAAGAGTATCTAAAGGATGACAGCCCGCTTGACTCAGCCCCATATATAGGGATTTGCACACTTATAGACCCTTGTACATATTTGGTTTGCATCCAGTTGGCAACAGACTGTTCTCATCACAAGCGACCTGCAGTATATAGAGACACACAATTCATTTCATTCTGTTTATCCTCCCACTGATACTGTTACCTTTCAAAGGTTGATAGATGATTTCCTGGTCTTTACTTTCAAGGCAGTTGGTAGAAAACAGGCTAGTGGACTGGACATCTACTTTTAAAAAGACTATTGGGTGGGATTCTCCGATCTGATTCGTGGCAACCCCGCTGCAAGTGAGAACAGAGAATTTGGCGTTACTAATAAAACAGCATTCCTTTGCAGTGACTGCAGACATTCCCCATCACGTACGGAGATTTTCGACAATTCTTTCCTGAGCTGCGGGCGTCACTGGCAAGGCCAGCATTGTAGCCCATCCCTAATTGCCCTTGAACTGATTGGCTTGCTTGGCCATTTTCTAGGGCAATTAAGAGTCAACCACATTGCCTTGGGCCTGGAGTCGCATGTAGGCCAGACCAGGTAAGGATGGTAGTTTTCCTTCCCTAAAGGACATTAGTGAACCAGATAGGTTTTAACAACAAGCGGTGGTAGTTTCATAGTCCTCATACTCCCTCCCCCACTATCAACATCCTGGGGCTTACCATTGACCAGAAACTGAACTGGACCAGCCATATAAATACTGTCGCTAAAAGAGCAGTTCAAAGAATAGGAATCGGGTAGCAAGTACCTCACCTCTTGACTCGCCAAAGCTGGTCCACCATCTACAAGGCACAAGTCAGGAATGTAATGGTATACTCTTCACTTGCCTGGGTGAGTGCGATTCCCGCAACACTCATCCAGAACAATGCAGCAGGCTTGATTGGCACCCCATCCACAAACATGCATTCCCGCCACCACCAACGAACAGTCGCAGCCACATGTACCATCTACAAGGTGCATTGCAAGAACTCACCAAGGCTCCTTAGGCAGCACCTTCCAAACCTGTGATCAATACCATCTAGAAGGACAAAAGTGACAGATATCTGGGAACACGACCACCTGGAGGTTCCCCTCCAAGTCACTCACCATTCTGACTTGCAAATATAATATCGTGCCTCCACTGTCACTAGGCCAAAATCCTGGAACTCCCTCCCTCAATCAGCACTATGGGTGTACCTACACCACATGGACTGCAACAGTTGAAAAAGGCAACTCACATTCACCTTCTCAAGGGCAATAAATGCCAGTCTAGCCAGCACTGCCCTCATCCCATAATGGAATAAAAAATGACCGAAACTAACTTTATTTAAAATTTGAGATTTATGATTGAATTTAAGTTCCACCAGTTGCCACAATGGAATTTGAACCCGTGGCCCCTAAACATTTGCCATCTGGTTTATTCATCCAATGATGAAGATGCTATTGCCCCTGATTTTTCTCTCCACTGGGTTCAATAATATCCACCTTTGTACAATGAATTAGAATCATAGAATCCTACAGTGCAGAAGGAGGCCATTCAGTCCATCGAGTCTGCACCGATCACAACCCACTCAGGCCCTATCCCCATAACCCCATGCATTTTCCCTGCTAATCCCCCTGACACTAAGGAGCAACTTAACATAGCCAATCAACCTAACCCACACATCTTTGGAGTTCCTGCACATGTAAAGTTTTTCCATATCTAACATCCCCATGTTTGCTGTTTACCAGGCCTGGTCAGTGTATCAGATATAGAGGGGACCTTGTAGCCAGATTTTCAGATGAGCAGGGACCCAGTGCTTGGCCATCAGCGGAGAGAGGAGAGTTTTTGTGTGATAAACTTTATTTTTAGAAATATTTACTTGGGGGTGAGGAGCTGTCATGGAAACCACCTTCTCAGCAAAGCTTTCCTACTGCAGTGTGATTGGAGGGGGGATTTTTTTTTTGGTTAAAGGCAGAAGGATTTAAATAATGAGGAAAAAGAAAACTGACAGACAGGCACCAGAAATGTTGTTATTAAGATTTTAGCAAATATTATGCAAAAAAAATCTTCTGTTTTCAGATTAAATGCAAACTCTATCAACCGTTCAGTCTGATTGACATGGTCTCATTAAATTACATGAAAGTGAAGACTGCTTTAAATACTATTGAAGTAACACTGGCAGTGTTAGGGAAGAGAGTTTCCAACCATAACTCTGAGCTGACTCATTCATCATCCACTCAATTCTCACAGTTTATTAGCAGATGTTGTTTAATCTCTAAGGAACAATATGATGAATGTAGGCAGCTACAGATGGTCTTTTGAAGAATCCCTCCTCCCTCCTTTCTACCTCTCTTTGACTTTCTTTTGCAGTAAGGGAGATGACACCGTGATGGTTCTCCTCGCTGCATTGATCAAGCAGCTTGGAGTGCTATCACTCCGAGTTCCGCGCACCACTTTGCCCAAAGACCACTAATTATCTGAGGTAACTTTTAACCAAAGTACTTTCCAAATTCGGAACAAGCAAAATACTTAGGGTGAGATCTTCCGGCTGTTTGCGCTGGTAGGATTTTCCGGCCCTGCCGATGGCGTACCCCCGCCACGGATTTCCCAGCAGCATGGGGTGGACTCAGTGGGAAATCTCACTGACAACCGCTGGGGGGGTGGCCAGAGAATCCCGCCCTACTATTAGCATTTGAACATTTGCTCTAATACACAATCTAAGTGTAATAGATCAAGGGTTTTTTTTATTTATTCATGGGACGTGAGCATCGCTGGCTGGCCAGCATTTATTGCCCATCCCGAGTCATCCTTGAACTGAATGACTCGCTAGGCCATTTCAGAGAGCAATTGAGAGTCAACCACATTGCTGAGGCTCTGGAGTCGCATGTAGGCCAAACCAGGTAAGGACGGAGATTTCCCTCCCTCAAGGGCATTAGTGAACCAGATGCTCAATGAAGCTCTATCCATCAAGGCTTTATCACTAGCAGAGTATTTATATACATGTACAACAAGGTGAGACTAGATTACAATGTGACTGCTTTCTGGACTCCTGGGCTTCAACTGCCAGTCCCTTCTCGATCCTTGGTCCGCATCGTCCTCCTGATTGGCTCAGCTTCCCATTGCAACAATCCATAGGGTCCTCGCCTCCTTTCAAGGGCCATACCACTACATTCAAGTTGCCTAAAATATCCTGAAGTGTTCTAGCAGTTTGTGGCTATAACTCTGATGGGAGACTGGAAGCTGTTGGAAAATAGTAGGGTTCACCCAGTATCCACAATTTCTGGGATTTTCTTAGCCTGGGTTAATGGGTCAGAACCTTTACTCACCCCTTTCTAATGTATCTAATCTTATGAGGGATTGGGAGGACAGGGACTCCCTACTCCGTTTCAATTTTTCCTGACTCAGTTGAGAGCAGATGTAAAGAGAAAAAGTATTTTAAAACAGATTGAATTGTTCACCATCCTTAATGCGAGGAATGGGCTTGGCTGTGGTCAGGAGGAGGGAGGCGAACCCTCAGATTATCACCCGCATGGGGCAGCTAACCTCTGGGATACACTCAACATGGCACCTGCATCCACCAGCTCCATTCATGTGAGACGCTCTTCCATTCAGACCACGAAGTCTGGTAGGGACACTATTGGCAAAGACCCACTGGAATTGTGGCCTATCAAACAATGCCCAATGTTGTTACTTTCAGACTGATCAGCACACTTCCAAATGCGCACTGATATGAAAGTGACAGCACAGTACAGGCGACCTTACCCCTGAGCAGATCTGCACAACACCTTCCCTTGTGCCTACGTCGAGGATGCAGTTTGCATGAATAGAATATGCAGAAAGAATTGCAAAGTACCAATCAGCACAATAATTAATTAGAGAATTAGAAACTCTGCAAAAGGGGTTGTATTTGGGAGTTGAGTGATTGCATTTCGTACAATTACATTGAAATTGGGGTGGTGGCACAGTGGTTAGCACTGCTGCCTTACAGCGCCAGGGACCCGGGTTTGATTCCCGGCTTGGAGTCACTGTGGAGTCTGCACATTCTCACCGTTTCTGCGTGGGTTTCCTCCGGGTGCTCTGGTTTCCTTCCACAGCCCAAAGACATGCGGGTTAGGTGGATTAGCCATGCTAAATTGACCCTAGTGTCAGGGGGACTAGTGGGGTAAATATGTGGAGTTATGGGGATAGGGCGTGGGTGGGATTGTGGTTGATGCAGACTCGATGGGCTGAATGGCCTCCTTCTGCAGTGTTGGGATTCTATGATTCTATAATTCTATGCGAATGAGGTTGTGGTTGGAAGTCAGTACACAGTCTGGATTTGAACTTTCTCTGTTGAGTGTTGCTCATTTGATGCTCATTCATCTTGCACCATACTAGAAATGGGGCAACAGCAATTGGGAATGGGTTAACCCTAGAATTCTGCCCAATGATATGATTGTAGAAATTCCACATTGTAGCTGTTAGTTATCCTACAGCTTCTTTGGGCAAGGAGCCATGTCTCACTTGCTTTTTCCATTGTTTTTTGGGATAAGATATTAGGTAGTGTCTACATTGGGTGCAGTAAGATCCCAGTTCCGTGCAAAGCCTTATTATTGAATGTCCTTTTCTACTAGACATATTCTGTACACAAGGAAAGGGGATAAGGGAATGCTAGCACGTGTGGATGGATCCTATACAACTTGTCCTACCAGTTACTAAGGGGGAAAGCCCTACGTTGGACATCAATGAAGGAGGAAAATAAATCCAAAATATGGCAACTTGCTCCTTCAGCTCAGGCATGGCATCAAGGAGCCCTAGCAAAACTGGAATCAATGGGTATCGGGGGCAAACTCTCCACTGGTTGGAGTCAATACTGGTCCATGGGAAGATGGTTGTGGAGGGTCAGTCATCTCAGCTCCAGGACATCTCTGCAGGAGTTCCTCAGGTAGTGTCCTAGGCCCAACCATATTCAACTGCTTCGTCAATGACCTTCCCTCTGTCATAAGGTGAGAAGTAGGGATGTTCGCCGATGATTGCACAATGTTCAGCACCATTCGCGACTGCTCAGATACTGAAGCAGTCCATGTTCAAATGCAACAAGATTTGGACAATATCCAGGCTTGGGCTGACAAGTGGCAACTATCATTCAAGCCACACAAATGCCAGGCAATGACCATCACCACTAAGAGACAATCTAAACACCGCCCTTTGACTTCAATGATGTTACCATCACTGAATTCCCCACTGTCGATATCCTTGGTGTTACCATTAACCAGAAACACAACTGGACTCACCACATAAACAAAGTGGCTACAAGAGGCTAAGAATACTGCAGCGAATAACTCACCTCCTGACTCCCCAAAGCATCATAGAATCATCTACAAGGCACAAGTCAGGGGTGTGATGGAATGCTTCCCACTTTTCTAGATGGATGCAGCTCCAACAACACTCAAGAAGCTTGACACCACATCCAGGACAAAGCAGCCCACTTGATTGTCACCACATCTACAAACATTCACTCCCTCCACCACCAACGCTCAGTAGCAGCAGTGTGTACTATCTACAAGATGCACTGCAGCAATTCATCAAAGATCCCGGGACAGCACCTTCCAAACCCATGACCTCTTCCATCTAAAAGGACAATGGCAGCAGATACATGGGAACACCACCACCTGCAAGTTCCCCTCCAGGCCACTCACTATCCTGACTTGGAACTATATCGTCGTTTCTTCACTGTCACTGGGTCATAATCCTGGAATTCCCTCCCTAACAGCATTGTGGGTCAACCCATACCGCATGGACCGCAGCGATTCAAGAAGGCAGCTCACCACCACCTTCTCAAGGGCAACTAGGAATGGGCAATAAATGCTGGCCAGCCAGCGATGCCCATGTCCCACGAATGAATGTAAAGAAAAGTAAAGATGGCAGCCTCCTGAGACACATTAGCCCAGGACTGTTAGTCCAACACTGTTTAACTTTTGATTAACTCGATGGAGGAATTATCCAGACAGCACACGGTGAAATAAAAATTGAAGACGCTGGATAAGCTCAGCAGGACTGGCAGTGTCAGACTGGCAACTAGAAAAATGGGCTGAAAAATGGCAAATGGAATTTAACGCAGACAAGTGTGAGATATTGCACTTTGGAAGGACAAACCAAAGAAGAACGTACAGGGTAAATGGTAGGACTCTGAAGAGTGCAGTTGAACAGAGGGATCTGGGAATACAGGTACAGAGTTCCCTAAAAGTGACGTCACAGGTGGATAGGGTCGTAAAGAGTGCCTTTGGTACATTGGCCTTTATAAATCGGAGTATCGAGTATAAAAGTTGGAGTGTTATGGTAAGGTTATATTGGTGAGGCCGAATTTGGAGTATTGTGTACAGTTTTGGTCACCTAGTTACAGGAAGGATGTAAATAAGATTGAAAGAGTGCAGAGAAGGTTCACAAGGATGTTGCCGGGACTTGAGAAGCTGAGTTACAGAGAGAGATTGAATAGGTTGGGACTTTATTCCCTGGAGCGTAGAAGATTGAGGGGAGATTTGATAGAGGTGTATAAGATTTTGATGGGTATAGATAGAGTGAATGCAAGCAGGCTTTTTCCGCTGAGGCTAGGGGAGAAAAAAACCAGAGGGCATGGGTTAAGGGTGAAAGGAGAAAAGTTTAGAGGGAATATTAGGGGGGGCTTCTTCACGCAGAGAGTGGTGGGAGTGTGGAATGAGCTGCCGGATAAAGTGGTAAATGCGGGGTCACTTTTAGCATTTAAGAAAAATTTGGACGGGTTCATGGATGAGAGGGGTGTGGAGGGATATGGTCCAAGTGCAGGTCAGTGGGACTAGGCATAAAATGGTTCGGCACAGACAAGAAGGGCCAAAAGGCCTGTTTCTGAGCTGTAATTTTCTATGGTTCTATGGATGCAGAGTTAATGTTCTGAGTCCGTATGACTCGCTTCACTGATGCTGCCAGAGCTGCTGAGTTTATCTAGCATTTTCTGTTTCTTATTTTGGATTTCCAGCATCCGCAGTATTTTGCATTTGTACAGCATGTGGTGAAATAGTGCTTTCTTGTCCCAGTTTTATCAACCTGTTCAAATGCATTAGCCAGTAGAACATGACAGGGATGTGAAGACTGAATAATTCTCTGAAAAAGAGTCAGACTGTATTGATACTCATCATTCCGAAATCCCCTGAAGTGATTCTTGGGAACCTTTGAAATAAATGGATTTAAAGAAACTGGCTACATTTGATTCACAGACAGCCATTTTTAAAATTCAATTGTGGGACATGGGCATCGTCTGCTCGCCAGCATTTATTGCCCATCCCTGATGCCCAAGGGCAGTTGAGAATCTACCACATTGCTGTGGCTCTGGATTCACATGTAGAGTCATAGAATCCCTACAGTGCAGAAAGAGGCCATTTGGCCCATTGAGCCTGCACCAACAACAATCCCACCCAGGCCCTATCCCCATAACCACTCTGCTAGTCCCCCTGACACTATGGGACAATTTAGCATGGCCAGTCCACCTAACCTGCACGTCTTTGGACTGTAGGAGGAAACTGGAGCAGCCGGAGGAAACTCACACAGACAGAGGGAGAATGTGCAAACTCCACACAGGCAGTGACCCGAGGCCGTGATTGAACCCAGGTCCCTGGCACTGTGAGGCAGTAGTGCTAACCACTGTGCCACCGTGCTACCCATGTAGACCAGACCAGGTAAGGATGGCAGATTTCCTTCCCTAAAAGATATTGGGGAACCAGATGGGTTTTTCCGACAATCGACAATGGTTTCACGGTCATCAGTCAATTCTTAATTCCCAATATTTTTATTGAATTCCAATTCCACCATCTGCCATGGCGGGATTCGAACCTGCGTCCCCAGAGCGTTAGCTGAGTTTTTGGATTAATAGTTAAGGATAATACCAGTAGGCCATCGCCTCCCCATTGCTACATCAGGTATTGAAACTGTTTCTGAAAAGTTTGGAAAAGGGATTCACTTATTTAAATTCAAATAAGCAGTAGGGAGGGACAGAAAACATGGTCTTTGAAATCTTCAAAGTGAGGGACACTACCAAAAGCTGTCTCTCTCTAACAGAGATAAAGCTGCTCTGAGTGTAACAGTGTGATTCGCATTCTCCCGAGACATAGTCAAATGCTCTCCCATTGCAGAGTACCTGACGGTAAAATAATTGCTTATCTTGAACAGTGTTCGTGTCCAACAGGGGGTTATGAACACGAGTGGTTGTCAGTGTTTACGTGATCAGGAAGTTACAGGTCACTGCAGTCACCCACACTAATACGTGCAGGAGGCTGGCCTATCCTTCAGAGGCAGTGAGCTGATTAAGGTTTTTGTGAATGGGAATGTTTGATTCATTCGAATTGTAGTCAGTCGCCATCCAGCTGGGAGCTCCAGTAAGCTTCTCGAGGCTGATGTTCCCCACAAGCAGTTGGAATTATGTGATTAATAGAAACTCAAACTGGAGACCGAAAGACAGTTTTTAAGAGGAAATAGTTTGGATGACTTTTCTCCTCTTCCTGCCTCCATTTACTTTCTTTTCACATAATAAATGGTAACGGCATGGTGGCCCAGTGGTTAGCACTGCTGCCTCACAGCGCCAGGAGCCCAGGTTCGATTCCCAGCTTGGGTAACTGTCGATGTGTAGTCTGTACGTTCTCCCCATGTCTGCGGGGGTTCCCTCCGGGTGCTCCAGCTTCCTCCCACAGTCCGAAAGACGTACCGGTTAGGTGCATTGGCCATGCTAAGTTCTCCCTCAGTGTACCCGAACAGGCGCCGGAGTGTGGCGACTAGGGGATTTTCACAGTAACTTCATTGCAGTGTTAATGTAAGCCTACCTGTGACACTAATAAATAAACTTTAAATCATCAGTAAATAAATCACTCCTTTTATCCCTTTTTCTCACCCACATCTATCCCCATGTTTCTGCAGTTGTGTTCAGCCAATGGACTGCAATATGAAAGGGGGGGTGGGGAGGTGATGGTGGTGCAATGGGATGTATGGTCTTTCCTTTAGCTGTTGTCAGTATTGCGTGTTTGGGTTACAGGAGCAAAAATAGGCCATTCAGCCCCTCCATTCTGTTTCACCAAATCATCAGCTTCAGCCTGGGTTGCTAGCCTTTATGCTTTGGTGGGGAATTTGGCCAATTTAATTAAATAGGGTGGCACGGCAGCACAGTTAGTCCCTGCTGCCTCACAATGCCTGGGAGCCAGGTTCAATTCCCAGCTTAAGTGACTGTCCATCACATTCTCCCTGTGTCTGCATGGGTTTCCTCCCATCCTCCAAAGATGTGCGGGTTAGGTGAATTGTCCATGTGAAATAACCCCTTATGTGGAGATGCCGGCGTTGGACTGGGGTAAACACAGTAAGAAGTCTCACAACACCAGGTTAAAGTCCAACAGGTTTATTTGGTAGCATTTGATAGCTAGTGGCTTTTGCTACCAAATAAACCTGTTGGACTTTAACCTGGTGTTGTGAGACTTCTTACTGAAATAACCCCTTAGTCAGGGGAATTATCAGGATAAATTCATGGGGTTACAGGAATAGGGCCTGGGTGGGATTGTTGTCGGTGCAGGCTCGATGGGCCAAATGGCCTCCTCCTGCTCTGTAGGGATTCTTTGATAACCATCCTCCTCCTTTTCCCATGGTGACAGAGATTGTTGACATGGGTCAACCCCACCACCTGGCACTCGACCTGCTGCAAAAACCATTCACAGCTGAACATCCATCAGCACTGTGATCTGCACTTGGTTCATGCAATGTTCTGTTCATCAAGGTATTAGTCCACGGACTGACCAGGCATTGTGTTTACAGTGAGGCACAAGCTTGAGCCACTGGTTAGTGTGGTTATGTCACTGGACTGATAATCGAGGGATAAATGTTCAAACTCCATCTTAACATTTTTGTGAATTGATTTCAGTTAATCCTGGAATAAAAAAGCTAATATCAGGAATGCTGACCACAAAACTATTGTCATAAAAATTCACCAATGTCCTAAAGGCAAGGGAATCTGCCTAACCTGGTCTGGGGCATATTTGAGTCTAGGCCCACAGCAAGGTGGTTGACGATTACTTGCCTGGTGAAATAACTCTAGCAAACCAGTCAGGCATCTCAGCACCACCTTCCCGAGGCAATTAGGGATGGGCAATAATTGCAGATCTTATTATTGAACTGGATGTGGCTTCACAGCTAAGCACAGTCCTGTCATAAGAACAGCAGAAGGTCATTCAGCCCCTCGAGCCTTTTCAGTCATTTAATTTGCTCACAATCTGTATCTTAATTGACTCTGGAATTCCATACTCCTCAATGGTACTCGTCTAACAAAGGTACTCTGCCCTTGCCCAATACGTCTATAGTTTTACAGTACACCAGTGTCTGGCACCCACGAGTGAAAACTTGTCTGATATTGGTTCACCTTTCAGAGGCCCAGACCTCATCTGAGAACAGGCTAGAATCGAACCTGCTGCTTCCTGGCCTGCGTCGCCTCTTCTGCATTGTACTGGCGGAGCTGGCTGTTAAACCCTTCTGCAAAGTGACTATTGTTAGGTTCTCCTTGGGCACCGGGAACCTTTTATTTAAAGGAGGCAAAGTTTGAAATCCCAGTTCTTTCCGAAGAAAATAATGTCACAAAATTCTGCTGCTTTACACAAGCATAGGCTGGAATATTCCTGAATATCAGTCAAGGCAGATAGCGGGCAGAAAAGCAGCCTCAATGGTACTCGTCAGCAATGATGAGTTTCTCCGCCGTATGATTTGGGACATCTAGAAAAAAAAAGACAAGGCTTGGGTCCCACGCTGATTGAGCCCACCAGTAATGTCATTTTTTGAAGGTTGGGGAACCATTTTTAAAGGATACCTCAGTAAACAAAAGTTCACTTGGACTCCCCACCCATGCAACCCCCACCATTTCCCTGGCACTGCCTCCTGACACGGTGATATTTGCCAGGCAATAGTGCTAGGGATGGTGCCTAGGCATGACCCACTGAGTGATGCACTCACCTGAGCTCCTCAGGGAGGTCTGTTTGCCAGGTGCACACCTTGGGAGACCAGTTGGTGTTCAAGCTGGTCTGCCTTCATGCTGATGTGAATGGACTTTCTTATGGGGGAGGGGGATGGGGGAGGGATAATTCAGGCATCGAGGCCTGATGATGAGATGCTAATGTATGGAAATGATGAGACTATCGGGAAACACATTGCATGACTGGCAGGGCGGGGGAGGGGACAATCGTGTCACGCGTTCACATCGCTGTGAAACCATTTGTAATCTCATGGGATTATCCGCTCCTGTCACCGAACCCGCCCGCAAAAACGGGAGGGGAAGATCTGGGCCATAATGTTTTTACTGTACAAGAGTTAACAAAGCAAACACTAAAGACAATCTTATACTTTAACATCCAGAATTAATGTGAGATAAATATAAATTAACCCAGTAGACTGTGATATGATTTGTATTCTAGAATGGCTATTAAATGGCAGATACAGCTAAGACCAATGAACTCATTTGTTCAGCAATCCAGTTAGATTTTAGGGATCACCAAAGTCATAGGTCCTCCTAACTCTTATCTTCCTCACCAGGGATCTTAGCTCCTCTCCTTCAGGGACCAGCTCTGATCACCGGCTTTACTCCGTCAGTGTTCCGCAGCTGCAATCTTCAAGGAAAGACACACTATTCACACTCCCTCTCAGCTTTGCCCCAAGATTCAGCCTACATGGTCTTCTGTTCCAGTTGACCCACCTCTCTTCTGAGATTGTGTCCCACCGTGTTGCTCAGGCTCCAGCCTCTATTCGCAGACATTGGGCCCATTGGATTTTACCATTGCATCGTGCTCGTTTTCGGGCGCGAAAACGTGGTAAAGTCGGGCGTGAGGCCATTAACGCGACCTGTGCCCGCGTCCGCGCAGATGGCCACTTTACCGAGGCCCGGGCTTGGCCGCAATCCGATTCGCACCCGAAACGGGCGCAACGGCGATTTAAATGCACTTGCATGCATTTCAATTGAATTAATGAACTGCCCGGCCAACTTTATTAGCATTTCCCCCTTTACCACCGCGTTCGCCAATCCAGAATCGTGCCAAAATGGACATGCTAAATAAAAGTCTGTTTCGGGCACTCCAGCTGCTGAAGAGGCAAGTCCAGAGCTTCCATCAGCTCTCTGATTCCGATCGGTGGTGGTGGGGGGGCCAGATCATTCTCTGGTGAGAGGGGGTGGGGAGGGAGGAGGAGGCGGGTCAGATCACCTCTGTCACCTCTGTGGGGTGGGGGAAGGGGGGCTGTGGGAGGAGGGAGGCCAGATCATTCTCTGGTTTGAGGGGGGGGAGGAGGGAGGCAGGTAAGATATATCTCTGGTGGGGAGGGGGAGGCCCGACTGCTTACTGGTGGAGTGGGGGGGGGGGGGGAGGCCGGATGGATCTCTGGTGGGGGGGGCAGGAGGGTCAGCTGCCACTCTGCGGGCGATCGGTGGAGGGGAAGGGGGCAGGGGGTCGCGATTGGTCTGGGTAGTGGGGGGGTGGGTGGAAAAGGAGGACAGTGATGTCTGTGGGGGCCATCACTCCCGCTTTTTGCTCCCGGGCCACTTTATCCGCTTTTTGCGGCCCAGGAGCGATCTGACACGGGCGCGCTTTTTCAATTTTTTTTCTAACTGTGCATGCGCAGTTCAGAGCTCCAATTGTTTCATGTGCACTAAGCCCCACCCACTACGCAATTCAGACCTGCAATTTTTTTTCAGGCTGAGTGTGTATGAGAGCAGATCTCCAAGTCGGATCTGAATTGCGCCCAGATTCAGCACTTAGAATGAAAATGGTAAAATCGAGCCCATTGTCCCAGTTCCCCAATGGAGCTGCTGCCATCAACTCCTTTCACTAGCCGACCCTTCAGCATCTTTTAGCAGCTGTCCGAGAACTTGGAACCGGGGCATGTGGGGCTGGTCTGCTTCTTGTGCTCCACACTGATGATGGAGGCCCATCTCTTTCAACAAGTCGCAGCCTCTCCACAAAAGTACAGAAACAATTTGAAGAGATAAATTCCCTAACACAATCAGTAGATAATGCAGTTACATCATTGCAACACAGCAACTAGTCTGTTTCTGCATTCACCCTCTCTCCCCCCAACCCCGGGAAAATAGTTCCAATTATATTTAGCCTTCCTGTTCCCACATACAATCCCTCCAGTGCTGAAGGAAGCCAGTTGGCCCATCGGGCCTGCACCAACACCAATCCCATACAAGCCCCGTCCCCATAATCCCACATATTTACCCTGCTAAGTCCCCTGACACCAAGGGGCAATTTACCATGGCCAATCCATCTAGAATCATAGAATCTCATAGATCACCTAATCTGCACATCTTTGGAATGTGGGAGGAAACCGGAGCACCCGGAGGAAACCCGCGCAGACATGGGGAGAATGTGCAAACTCCACACAGGCGGTGACCCAAGGCCAGAATTGAACCCGGGTCCCTGGCACTGTGAGGCAGCAGTGCTTGCCACTGTGCCGCCCTAAATATCCCTTCTACATTTTTCCATGATCCACCTGTCCAATCCAGTTTTGACTGTTTCTTCCTCATCCATTAAGCCTGGAGGCAAATTCCAGAACCTTCTTCCATTGTGTGAGGGTCCTCCTTGCTGGCTGCCCTCCGACTTTTAACCTTGTATCTCTGACCCTTCAGTCTCGACCCGACAACTATTGTCCATTCTCCAGCCTCTCCCATCCTTTCATTTCCAAGGCGCTGCTGGACGATCCGCAATATCCTGGCGAGAGCGGATTCCATTTCTCAGGAAACAAATTGTCGCTTTCTGTTGGCTGTTGAAGCGTTGCTCAGTTTTAGGTCGGTTTCATTTGCATGTGATTTGTGAAATCACAATCAGAAATGGTAGACGGGAATGAAAAGGGTTGATAAAATATGAGCCGGTCAATCACATGTCATTTGAGTTGGAATTAGAATTTGCAGCATATCGGGATAAACCGAAGAGAGTGCTACTGTCTCGTGGGAAACCGAAAATGTCAGGATTATAATTAGAGACTGAAGCAAAGGAGAAACATTGGCAACAGTTTCATTTACCCCGACTGACACATTAGCAATGATCTCCATTTCCACTTCCATTATAATATCGCCATCCAGGTCTCAGGGGTGACAGAGAGTGCAGGGATTTTTCCATACTGCTTTGGGAGTGAGCACAATAAAGGCTGGCGTAAGGCTTTGCACAATAAGGTTATGCTGGAAGTCAAATCTCGTGAACACAATTACATGGAATATCAGCACTGAATCTTTATTATGAAGGCTTCTTGTTAGTCTAACCACAATTCCTCCTGAGGACAATGAAGCAATGAATTCCTAGGTGTATCGGTGACTGAAATTGTGCTATTGCTATCGAATTGTCGTCTTATTCTTACTGTGGTGAATGCAATAATTGGCGACCAGCAGTTAGCTAACAAACAACAACGTGTTTATTACTATTTACACTTGTATACATAGGGTGCTACGATCGATGTTACCGCACACAGCTCCAGGATCAATCTGGCTGCAAAAGCCCACACTCTGCCCCAAGATCCCCACACTACTTTCCCAATGGTGATCAGGACACAAGTGTCCCTTCTGATGCACACCGGTGTCACAGTGGTTAGCACTGCTGCCTCACAGCGCCAGGGACCCGGGTTCGATTCCCGGCTTGGGTCACTGTTTATGTGGAGTTTGCACGTTCTCTCCGTGTCTGCGTGGGTTTCCTCCTGGTGCTCCGCAGTAAGAGTAAAACGACAACTCGATAGCAATAGCACAATTTCAATCACTAATACACCTCGGAATTCATTGCTTCATTGTCCTCAGTAAGAATTGTGGTGAACAAGAACCCTTCACAATAAGGATTCATTGCTGATATTCCATGTAATTGTGTTCATGAGATCTGACTCCCACAGTCTGAAAGAAGTGCTGGTCAGGTGCATTAGCCATGCTAAATTCTCCCTCAGTGTACCCGAACAGGTGCTGGAGTGTGGCGACTAGGGGATTTTCACAGTAACTTCATTGCCGTGTTAATGTAAGCCTACTTGTGACACTAATAAATAAACCTTAAAAAAACCCTTAAAGGGGCCAACTGCTACTACACCTACAGTAAGCTACAACCACTAGTCAAAGAAAGTAATTGGATTCCTATAACTCTTTTTAATGACCTCGAAATTTCCCAAAGCCTTTACAACACATGGTCAAGAATGTTAATAAATTGGCAGCCTGTGCTACACATACCCCACATTGACTGATTGTGGAGTTGTTGCAGTATTCGCAAATAACCCTTTTATTTTTACAAAAACTTCTACAGATGCACCACAGAAAGCATTCTTTCTAGTTGTATCACAACTTGGTATGGTTCCTGCTCTGCCCAAGACCACAAGAAAGTACAAAGGGTCATGAACGAAGCCCCGTCTATCACTCAAACCAACCTCCCACCCATTGACACTGTCTACACTTCTCGCTGCCTTGGAAAAGCAGCCAGCATAATTAAGGACCCAATCCACCCCAGACATTCTCTCTTCTGCCTTCTTCCATCAGGAAAAAGCAAAAGATAAAAGGACATGTACCAACCAAATCAAACAAAGTCTGAGGAATGTACCAAACCAAATCAAAACAGCTTCTTCCCTGCAGCCACCAGACTTTTGAATGGACCTACCTCACATTATGTTGATCTTTTTCTACATCCTAGCTATGATTGTAACACCACATTTTGCACCCCCTCCTCTCCTTCTCTATGAACAGTATGCTTTGTCTGTATAGTGCAGAAGAAACAATACTTTTCACTGTATACTTGATGTGGAGGTGCCGGCGTTGGATTGGGGTGGGCACAGTCAGAAGTCTCACAACACCAGGTTAAAGTCCAACAGGTTTATTTGGAATCACGAGCTTTCCGAGCGCTTCTCCTTCATCAGGTCCATAAACATCACCCCCCTCCCCCCTCACTCCCCAATATCAGCTCTGATGAAAGAATAGCACTCTGAAAGCTCGTGATTCCAAATAAACCTGTTAGACTTTTACCTGGTGATGTGAGACTTTTTTCACTGTATACTAATTCATGTGACAATAATAAATCAAATCAAATAGTAGCTGCCCTGCAGCTTCTCTGGCCTATAACAGGCATCTTAAGGTTTAATGGGGTAGGTTTGGTATGTTCCACTGATCTGCGAAATAAACTCATGTTACTAAATAATTATACTTTAACAGCTGCCTCAGAGTCGAGATTCCGGTTTTTCCCACATAACGCCAGACAATAAAGGCAGGATGAAAAGGTGAGATTGTTCTGGGAGGAAACAAAAACTGAAGAATATTCAAAGATGTGTAGGTTAGGGGGATTGGCCATGGTGAATCTGTGGGTTTTAGTTTATTTATTAGTGTCACAAGCGGGTTTACATTAACACTGCAGTGAAGTTACTCTGAAAATCCCTGAGTTGCCACAGTTCGGTGCCTGTTTGGGGTACATTGAGAGAGAATAAGTATGGCCAATGCACCTAACCAGCATGTCTTTCAGACTGTGGGAGGAAACCGGAGCACCCGGAGGAAACTCGCGCAGACACAGGGAGAACGTGCATATACAGTGACCCAAGTTGGGAATCGAACCCGGGTCCCTGGTCATGTAAGGCAGCAGTGCTAACCGCTGTGCCACCATGCCACCCTGGTAGAGTGAGGGGGAGAAGCCTATGTAAGATGATTTCACAGTCGGTTTAGATTTAATGAACTAAATGGTTTCTTCTGCACTGTAGGGATTCTATGATTTTACGAATCTTGAGGAAGACAGAGCTGGGATTCGTAATTTATCCCATTTATGTCTATATCAGTGTCTGAGTTCCCTTTCTAATCACATTGAACAGGGACACAGGAGAGAAGGGTTGAGGGGAGGGTGTGGGTAAATGACAAAATCCTAATCAATCCCAGGAAGTAGCCTCACTTGTTTAAGCCGTTTAATTTGATATTCACTAGGTCGGACCCACAGGGAACAGTGATACTCAGATAAGCTCCATTGTCTGATCATCCAGGATTGGAGTGATGGTAAAACTATGAACCCAACCACAAACCGGGACAAAAACAACCACATTTAGTGGATATCAATTTGTTCTGTGCATAGCGTAATGAATGATAGAGTTATGGTAAATTCCTGGGGTTTAGCCGACCAGCTCACTCGAATTTAGTCATTCTTGTTATGTTTCATATAACCGCATTGGCAAAGACACCGCAGTCAGTCCTGACTCATTTCTCTGCTAATTATATTGTTCACATTCTGTCCTTGTCCTGACGGATTGAATGGTGCTAGGTTACAGCCTAGGGGATGATTCGTTTCCGATAGCTTGCAGAGCGACTTTTATGCGTGAGTCACGGCAGTGACTTCCAGTCGGAAGTTCAACCACAGAAGACACAAGAACTGAACCTGGACCGGCACAGTGGTTAGCACCACTGCTTCACAGCTCCAGGAACCCGGGTTCGATTCCCAGCTTGGGTCATTGTCTGTGTGGAGTCTGCACGTTCTCCCCGTGTCTGCGTGGGTTTCCTGGGGGTGCTCCGGTTTCCTCCCACAGTCTGAAAATCGTGCTGGTTAGGTGCATTGGACATGCTAAATTCTCCCTCAGTGTACAGAACAGTGCTGGCGTGTGGCGACTAGGAGATTTTCACAGTAATTTCATTCTGGTGTTAATGTTGACCTACTTGTGACATGAATAAATGAGCTCTAAAACTTTAAACCTGGCCTCACTGGATGTGCACTTTGCAGCTGAACTCACTGGATATAACCGGTTGCGTTGGAATCTGGCTGATTCCCACTTCCTCCACCAACCGGCCCAACAGCTTGACAGTGAGATCAGTCCAGGGACTCTGAGCAGCTGGATCAGCACTGACTGCAACTCAGTCCTGACATTGTCTGGTTTGCATCATTCATTGCTGCAGCAAAGCGCTAGGGAGGTTCCGGTCCAGATTTGCCATCACTGAAATACTTACCGCATAACTTGTACAAAGTACTTCTTAATCATACTGCAGACAGCTAGATATACTTAAGGGTGATTCGAGGAATATCTCTTTCACTTGAGATTGAGGTAAACAATCACTTGATCTCATATGATCATTTTCATGCAGGTTTTATTTTGGAACCTCAGTATGCTGAATGCTTTGTATTCATTAATGAAGTCTGTGAAAGCACAGCATTCCAACAACCATCACTCCAATGGAAAAGGGAATGACGTGTGGTTTAAATCATAGAATCCCTACAGTGCAGAAGGAGGCCATTTAGCCCATCAAGCCTGCACTGACAACAATCCCACCCGGGCCCGATCCCTGTAACCCCGCGTATTTACCCCGCCAGTCCCCCTGACACTAAGGGGCAATTTAGCATGGACAATCAACCTAACCTGCACATCTTTGGATTGTGAGAAGAAACTGGATCACCCGGAGGAAACCCATGCAGACACGGGGAGAATGTGCAAACCCCACACAGTCACCCGAGGCTAGAATTGATCCCGGTTCCCTGGCGCTGTGAGGCAGCAGTGCTGGCCACCGTGCCGCCCTTAAGTGTTGACTAATTCACCCATTTTTGCCCAGTGATAACAGAGCCATCCCACTAGACTAATAATCACTCCCTTTGGCTGGATTGCTTGGAGAATGATGGGAAATGCGTACAAGATGGCCTGCAATGCCTCATTATCCTGATGAAGAGTCCTCAAGCTCCTTCTCCTGACTGCAATTACTGCCTACCAAACACAAGCAAGGGGCTTTGGTGCGAGGGACAAGGTTTAAAGAGATCTACAAGGCAAGTTTTTTGCACAGAAGGTGGTGGGTTCCTGGAACTTGCTGCCGGGGGATGTAGTGGAAGCAGATACAATAGTGACCTTTAAGGGGAGTCTTGACAAATACATGAATAGGATGGGAATAGAGGGACATGGTCCCTGGAAGAGTAGGGGGTTTTAGTTCAGTCGGGTAGCATGGTTGCCGAAGGGCCTGTTCCTCTGCTGTAATTTTCTTTGTTCTTTGTTCTTCAATCTCTTTTCAATCCTCTCTCTATACCAGGTTGCCCATTGGCAGCTGGTATTAGCTCTCTGGATGCAATGGTAAATTGTCCCATTGGAGTCAGAGGGCCCTAAACTCCCTTTCCCTCAGCTCAGCAGTAATCACCCACTGAACGCCTTTACATGGAACAGTTGACTCAATCCTGGGGACCTTCCTGTGTCCTCAGGATCCTTCATTGCTCTTTTAAACTGGAGCAATACCCTCGGCATTCCATTCCACATCAAACAAGCCCGACCCAAAGGAATGGGGTGAGGCTGTGGTGGACTTGAGGATGTGGACAGAAGTGTAAACTTACCAGGGCTTAGTGCGGCACAGTGGTTAGCACAGCTGCCTCACAGCACCATGGACCTGGGTTCAATTCAATTCCGGCCTCGGGTCACTGTGTGGAGTTTGCACGTTCTCCCTGTGTCTGTGTGAGTTTCCTCCAGGTGCTCTGGTCTCCTCCACACTTCAAAGATGTGCGGTTAGTTGGATTGGCCATGCTAAATTGCCCCTTAATAACCAAAGATATATATGTAGGTTAGGGGGATTTGTGGGGGGAAATGTATAGGGTTACGTGGATAGGGTGGTGTGTGGGGGGCTGGGTAAGATGCTCTGTCACAGAGTTGGTGCAGACTCAATCAGCCAAATGGCCTCCTTCTGCATGTAGGGATTCTATGATTCTGAAGAGAATTTGTTCCCAAATGGACAGAAACAGAATTATGATTTACCTGCACTGGAGGAAAATAAGTGGTCATAGCACACATTTCAGTCTTAAGAAATGACTTTGATCGCATCAAGAATGATACGTAATGAATGCTCCTACTTGCTCTCCTATCCAATAGATTCTTTTGCACACAAAATCATATTTAAAGAAAATGAGGGATGAGAAAATCAAGGCACACAAGATTATAGGGATGACAAGATAATTCACCAGTCAGCTCTTCCTCCCGAGTCCCCCTGCAAGTCTGACTTGCTGCTGGTGAGGCTGTTCTTTAGTGATCCACAGGGAGGTGCAATTGTGCATCCCCCCAATTCCCTCACACTAACCCCCCGTCCCCCACTTGATGGGGAGTTCCAGTTTTCAGCTGCCTCCTCGTGGTGCAGTGTGTAGGGAGTCACGAGCAGAAATATGCACACATATGTACGACAACAGGATCAGCATCTTCCACATTTACACTCACTTTTATTGACCTGTTCATTTGCTGACATTGTGGGAGAAAGTTTACAATACAGAAAAAAGCTGTTTATGCTCCACTTAAACTTCTTCACCTAGTTTTCATCTACTCCTCTCAACATATCCTTCAACTCTTTTCCCCTCCTCAAATGCTTCTATGCCACTCACCTCCTTGTGATAGCAAGTTCCACATTCTCACCAATCTGTGCTAAAGATGTTTCTCCTGCATTCTTCATTGGATTTATTAGCGATGGTCTTGCATTTATGACTCCTAGTTCTGGTCTCCCTATCAAGTGAAGACATCTCCTCTACGGGAGAGAGGGTTTCCTGAAATAAGCAAGGGTTGACGGGGTTGGGTGAGAGCAGTACTCGTATTAGTGAATATCAAATATGCAAACATCATTTAGCAACATCTATGAAATCATTACTCCAGGGAAACGTGTCCACCACAGCAGCAATTTCTTTCTGAATTCAACGCAACTCATCCCTGAGTATTAATATTTTAGGGAAGGTTTGTTTTCCTTGACTATGACATAATGGAATTCTGGTCAGAACAATCTAACTTCAGTCAATCAGGAAAATTTAATTGTTGCAAAGTTAGTATCTGTTAAAGTATAAACATTAGAACTACTGGTAGAATGCTAAGAGTTGTAAAAATTATCTGTTTAAAAGGTGGTTTAGTTTTGTCTATGTGCTGGGAAGCTGCAGGTGCACGAATCCAGTACAGATTGAAGCAGTGTATTGAGAGGCAAAACAACAGGGTTGCTGTGGTAACAGGCTTTAGCATTGGATCAAAACACGTTTTTGAATGTTAACCAATCAATTTAAAATAAGCATTTGAATCGTATCAGCCTATCGGATTTGAATTTGGTGCTTTGATAACCTGTAAACCAATCCTATTGTATGAATTTTGCTATGTCATTGAGGGTATAAATGTCACCGTTCCCAAGTCCAAAGGGCCAGAAGCCACAAGAAGACTGCCTGCCAGCAGCCTGCCAGCAGCTAACAACTAGAGAGAGACACGCAGCAACTGTTCTCTAACAGTGTGAAAGCCACATTTTATAGAATCATACAGTGCAGAAGGAGGACATTGAGTCTGCACCAACTACAATCCACCCAGGCCCTATACCCATAACCACATGCATTTACCCTGCTAGTCCCCCTGACACTAAAGGGCAATTTAGCATGACCAATCCATCTAACCTGCACATCTTTGGAGTGTGGGAGGAAAGTGGAGCACTCGGAGGAAACCCACGCAGACACAGGGAGAATGTGCAAACTCCACACAGACAGCGACTCAAGCTGGGAATCGAACCCGGATCCCTGGTGCTGTGAGGCAGCAGTGCTAACCACTGTGCCACCGAGAGAAAGCTTCATTTCATCACAGACCAGCAGAAGCACAGAAGAAAGAAGACTACAAACCTGATTGAGAGTGACTATAACAATTCAATATTTTTATTTGTTACTAAGTGGGAATTGTAATTATATAAACAGCATTCCATTAGAATAGTATTTGATTCAGTTTGTTAATAGTTTAGGTAACCTGTTGACTGTTAGTTAGAAGAATACAGTGTTACTTGTTGCTTTTAAAGAGAGAGTCTCAGGTAGTTATTTTTGATTTAAACACTAAAAATTGCTGTTGGCAGATTGTATCATTTCTCACTTACTTTAAAAGATTATGAAAGGGAGGTACTTATCTTTGAGTGGTTGAGTGTTAGTTCTCCAGAGAGAAGATTATCCTCCCCTTCGTAACCTAATGAAGGTTTGCGTCACTCACCATTTTTCTGTTAAATATTTGAACGAGTATTTAATAACATGCACTTTTGATAAATGGATGATGATATGAAATAAGTTACACTTTTAGAAAGAAGCTTACAGATTATTAAGCAAAAACCAGACAATGGTAAATTAAATTTATGTTTGGTATTCCTTAGACTGAAGATTCTTGCAGAAAATCTAGGGAGTACAGAGGCAGTGCTGCACTGTCAGAGGGTCAGTACTGAGGGAGTGCTGCACTGTCAGAGGGTCAGTACTGAGGGAATGCTGCACTGTTAGAGGGTCAGTATTGAGGGAGTGCTGCACCGTCAGAGGGTCAGTATTGAGGGAGTGCCGAACTGTCAGAAGGTCAGTATTGAGGGAGTGCTGCACTGTCAGAAGGTCAGTACAGAAGGAGTGCCGCACTGTCAGAGGGTCAGTACAGAAGGAGTGCCGCACTGTCAGAGGGTCAGTACTGAGGGAGTGCCGCACTGTCAGAGGGTCAGTACTGAGGGAGTGCCGCACTGTCAGAGGGTCAGTACTGAGGGAGGGCCGCACTATCAAGGGGTCAATACTGAGAGAGTGCTGCACTTTCAGACGGCCAGTACTGAGGGTCTGCTTCACTGTCAGAGGGTCAGTACTGAGGGAGTGCTGCACTGTTGGAGATATGTCTTTGTTCAAATTAAGTATTCCCTTGGAGGTGGATATTGAAGATTCTGTGATTGTATTTGAAGACAAGCAGGCGAGTTCTCCCGGGTGTACTGGCCGATAGTTATGCTTCAACAAACAACCAAAAAAAGCAGCAATGACCTCACTGCTGTTTCTGGGATCTTACTTTAATTTACCAAGTTAAACAACTAATTTGCACCCAGCAAGATCCCAAAAAAATCCACAGTGACAGAAATGACCAGATAAACTGGGTTGAATGTTATTGATGTCAAAGAATTCCATGCCCTCCCCCCACACCCCCATGACCAAAAATAGAACCTAACCCTGAGCTGGTGGCCATCAGGACTCTGGGGTGACATTTTGCCCATACCAACCAATCAACATGCTGTGTTGGCCCACCAGGTCGAGCAGTTGCCCAATCAGAGGGCCGGCAGCTTGACAGCAACAACATCGCTGTGGGGCAGTTATTACCACCGGGAGGCCCCTTCGTTTGGCATGGGGCAGTCATTAAGGGGAGCTGGTGGTCTACCCACCTGGCAGGTCCTCCTGACCATGGTAATATGCTGGCAGGGGCAAAACATGACACTTGGTTGGGCACTTAAATGGTCCAATTGGCCGTCCAATGGGTGGTTGAATCACTGACGTTTCCACCACTAACATGCCTTGGTGACTAGAAGAGAGGGGTTTCCGCCTCCTGGTACTTCACCCACTATATCGTCAACCCTCCCTGTCTATATCAAATTGCCATGGCTGGTAAATATGTCTGCACATGATGCCATATGTAAATATAGGTGTGCATGTATATTTGTGCATGTGTATGTCTGTGTGTATGTCTATGCAAGTGTGTTAATATATGTGTATGCATGCGTGTGTATGTGGATGTGCGTATGTGTATGCAAGTGTGTGTTTGCATGTGTGTGTTTGTATTTGTGTATATGAATGTGCATATGCACGTATGTGTTTGTATGTGTGCATACATGTGTGTCTACGTGTGCGAGCACACGCTGTGAATTGAGGAATTTTATGTTACAAATTTAAAGTGGTTTGTGGTATTAGCTGCTTGCCTGATGAGACAAAGGGAACCTTATTGAGTTGTTTACCTGGAGCGGCAGACACAGGCAGGGCTGAGTGTCTCCTGCGTGTCTCCTTATCGGCTGCTTCTAATCCAAAGAATTACAAACTCTTCTCTGTGTCTTCAGTGGGAGGATGTGCCTGTGTGTGAATGTAGGAATGGAAACACCTTACAAAAGGCAGGATGAAAGCTTTGAACTTGTCTCAACGCTCGCTTACATTCCAGAGTTACTGTTTCATGAAAGAACCCTCTTACTCTGATGTGACACCTACGTTGAGTGATTGAGATATCACCTCATCCTCTAAACCAGGCTGTTACGGCATCGCATCAAAAGAGAATGTGACACAGTCTGCAACATTAGCAGTTTAGTCTGGAAATAATAACTTGTTAGTGCATTGATCTAACATATCATGGCACAGGATCGCTTGGCATTCATTGTCGATTAATTTCTATAGTGCCACAGATATGATATTTTGCAAAGCAGCCACATAAAAACACAGGCAAATATTTGCAACATAGTGAAGCTTTAATGCAAGATTTAAAACAGTTTTTGGCAATTTGATACGGAACTGTATTCACAGATATATATTTTCCAAATACATGCACAGAGAGGATTTCTGCGTGGCAAATAATTTTTAAAAATTCTTTCATGGGACATGGGTGTCACTGGCTGGCCAGCATTTATCACCCATCCCCTAGTTGCCCTTGAACTGATGGTTTGCTAGGCCATTTCAGAGGGCAGTTGAGAGTCAACCACATTGTTGTGGATCTGGGGTCACGTGTAGGCCAAAGCAGATGAGGATGGCAAATTTCCTTCCTAAAGGACAATAGTGGGTTTTTCCCACAATTAGCAATGGTTTCAGGGTCATCAGTAGATTCTTAATTCCAGATATTTTTTATTGAATTCAAATTCCACCATCTGCCGTGTTGGGATTCGAACCCGGGTCCCCAGAACATTAGCTCCATTTCTGGATTACCACTAGGCCATTGTCTCCCTCTATGGCATTGTTCCTCCTCCCCCTTCAGGTGGCATGCCCTAAGAGGGCATTGGTGACCCCAGGCCTCCATTGGGTTGGTCCATGATTAATCTTGGCAATGTATTGCAGTGATTTACCATTGCCTTCTGCAGTGTGACTGACCAGGAAATTCTCCCACTCTTACTGCCTACCTGCAGGCATATCAGATGGATTCACAGACTGATACTCAACCTGTTTGACCACATTATGAACTCACGTTCCGTGGCCATCGAGTCACAAAGTGGGACTGAAACCCACAGCTTTTGGCTCAGAGATGGGGGCATTACTCACTGAACCAAGGAACAAAGAACAGTATAGCACAGGAACAGGCCCTTTGGCCCACCAAGTCTGCGCCGACACAGATGCCTCTCTAATCTAATATTTTCTTCCCTCAACGTGGTCCATATCTATTCCCTGCCTATTCATGTATCTATCCAGATGCCTCTTGAACGTTGTTATAGAATCTGCTTCCACCACCTCCTCCGGCAGCGTGTTCCAAGCATTCACCACTCCCTTTCACTTTCAACCTATGCCCCCAAGTAACTGATGTTTCAACCCTGGGAAAAGGACTCTGAACCCCAAGACCTCTTTGTGCCATGGTTACACCATTAAAAAAAGATTTGTGCTCATGCAAGATGTTTACAAGAGTTTTTCTGGGTTACTACTGGAGTAGTGATTGGCATAAATCCTGTGTAAAGCAGATGTAATTAGCTGACATACAGCCCTTAACCAGACTGCAGATTTCAGTGGGAGACTGAGAGACAGCCAGCTGAGAAAGGAACAGTGCTGGGCTCAATTACTTGACTAGATAACTTCACTGCCTCATCAATCTTCCTCTAATATTTTCCCAAACTAGTTTGCAACAAGACAAACAAGGTGATGAGACATGGCACCTGGATACAAAGGGCAAGGCAGAACCTTTCTGACTCCAATCTCCAAATTTCTCCTGAGAAAATCAATTTAAGGGGACATATTCTCCAGGGTGTGTAGGTGTGTGCCCACAAACATAAGCAGGAATGTCACTCATACCATTGCAGGAGGTGGCGCTGGTACATTGATTGGCTGACTTTTATCATTGCCAGGACTGCCAGGCTGTGCCACATGAAGTCCATTGACCTCGCTGTGGCTGGCAGGATGGAATCTAAAATTTTGGCTCCAGTGGGACTTTTGCATCTGTTGGGTCGAGATGATTGCCCCCCCCCCCCACCCTCCCCACTTCCCCTCCCAATCCTCCCTCCCCCCCATTTCCCCTACCAATCCTCCCTCCCCCCACTTCCCCTCCCAATCTCCTCTCCACCCCCCTTCCCCTCCCAATCCCCCCTCCCCTACCCCCCCAATTCCCCTCCCAATCCCCTCTCCACCCCTCCTCCCAATCCCCCCTCCACGCCCCTCCCAATCCCCTCTCCATCCCCCTCCCAATCCCCTCTCCCAGTTCATCGTTCGGCTGGTGAAAGCGGATAAACCTCTCCCGACATGTAGCACTTACCTCTCTATTGGCTGGAATGAAGGGTGTTATGGCTTAAGAAGGAGTGTTTATGCCATTGCCTGTCAGATGTTTAATCAGCCTGTGAATCCTTCCACTAATTCACATAGTTCATCAATGGAAAAGCATTAAGCCAAGATAAACAACAGCAACAACCACATTCATGCTAGGATGCAAAATGCTCTTGCTCATCCAACTGGAAACATTTCACTTTAAAGGAACATTTATATAGCGAACTCACTGCTCTCTGCTAACTTAAACTGTGACTGCGCATTCCCCTTAACGGCAACTACATACCCGAGAAACTCACCTTCCACTTTAACAGTTGTCTACTTCCTCCAACTTCTCATACCTCAGCGAGCCCATACTTCACACTCCCAACCAGCTGGCCTTCAGCTAATATTGCTTATTCTTCATGCAAGACCACTAAAAAGAAAGGGCTTTCAAACTCTTTATGCTTTACAAGGAGAAAGCAATATAGTGCATGGTGGCTGTGATACAGATTGTTGTGCCACGGGCGTGAGTGTCTGAGAACAGTGCAGTCTTACAGTCTTCACACTTGTCAGTGAGGACACAGGTTCAGGGGTGGCACAGTGGTTAGCACTGCTGCCTCACAGCACCAGGGACCTGGGTTCGATTCCCGGCTTGGGTCACTGTCTGTGCGGAGTCTGCATGTTCTCCCCATGACTGCGTGGGTTTCCTTTGGGTGCTCCGGTTTCCTTCCACACTCCAAACATGTGTGAGTTAGGTGGATTGGCGATACTAAATTACCCCTTAGTATCAGGGGGACTAGCTAGGGTAAATACATGGGGTTATGGGGAAAAGGCCTGGGTGGGATTGTTGTTGCTGCAGACTCAGTGGGCCGAATGGCCTCCTTCTGTACTGTAGGATGCTATGATTTTATGCCTATCTAATAGAATGGCAATGTCTGGTGTACACTTCCTGAAAGCAGCACATGCCAGGCCTCTGGTCTTCTCCCTGAGAGCGCAGTACGCATGGGAAGTGGGAGATGACACCAAATTGCCCAAACGTCAGGAGCTGCCAACTAATCTTGCTCCACTCGCCAAACAGTGATGGACAATCATATCCTACCACCCTACATCTGGTGTCAGTCACCTTTCTTCAACGAGTTTCCAAATATAATCCTCTCTCTCAAAAAAATTATAAACTCCAATATTAACCTTCTGTCTGGAAGTGAATCTTAGTCCCAATTTCACATTCTGGACCCATCCTCAGCTATTGGAATTCCCAAGACTGACCATGAAGAAGACACCAAGATTGCAATGGTTGGTGGAGACTCTTTATTGCGTGCCTCGGAGCTTATACCTCAACCCCAGAGCTGGCTGGTTCTATTTTATATGCACATCTAAGTAGATTTAACTGATCAATGCCCAACACCTGTTCACTTCATTACCCGAAACTACTGGGTATTTAACATCGAACAACAGAACCTATTAAATACTAACAACCAGTCCCTGGATATGTCCAGTCCAAAGGACAGGGCAGATCCACCAAAGGTGGTTACAAAATCAGGAGGGAGTTGCCGTGGGAGTCCTCAACGTCGACTCCAGATCCAGTGAAGTCTCATGAAATCAAAGAACATAGAACAGTTCAGCACAGGAACAGGCCCTTCAGCCCTCCAAGCCTGCGCCGATCATGATGACTGCCTAACCTAAAACCGTATGCATTTACAGAGTCCGTATCCTTCCATTCCCATCCTATTCATATATTCATCCAGTTGCCCCTTAAATGCCGCTATCGTAGCTGCTCCCACCGCCTCCCCGGGCAGCGCGTTCCAGACATTCACCACCCTCTGTGTAAAAAAACTTGCCTCGCACATTTCCTCTGAACTTTTCCCCACACACCTTAAACCCATGTCCCCGAGTACTTGACTTTTCTACCCTAGGAAAGAGCATCTGACTATCCACTCTGTCCATGCCCCTCATAATCTTGTAAACCTTGATCAGGTCACCCCTCAACTTCCGTCATCCCAGTGAGAACAAACCAACCTCTCCTCATAGCTAATACCCTCCAGACCAGGAAACATCCTTGTAAACCCCTCCTGTACCCTCTCCAAAGCATCAGGTCAAACATGGGTATAGAACCCTCCTGCTGATTCGCACCACCTCAGTTGATGAATGAATGTTCTGACATGACCATGACTACTCTTAAATAAAAAGTACTTATTTAACTATGAAGTACTTTGGGCTGTTGTGAAAAGTGCTATTTAAATGCAAGTTATTTGTATGAATGAATTGTTGGATTTTACCTGGTATATCTTTAATTTTACTTTTAAAAAGGAGTGTTAAATATTTCAGCTAAAAACACAAATAATGACTTTCTGTTCTCTAACAAGCCACGAGCCAGCGTGATTCACCTGAGTTTGGGGGGAAAGTCGAACCTTTGACCTCTGCTTGTCATATTCTACTCATTATTTGTGAATGATAGGGGGAAGTCAGCATGGTGTTGTACATCAATGTTTAACGTTGCCCTGCAACTCGAATCCTCCTTGTACATCAAAATACAACCTCCCATCAGAGCGTCACCAGAGACCGGATCCTCCACAGGTCATGTGTTAGACTATCCAATCAATGGGCCAATAACACTCCCTGATGTCCTGGCAGAATATTCCACCCACTTCTTATATGCTGTTAGAAGCTAGCAATGTTGTGGCCTGAGAGGTTTGTGTGAATTAAACATTTATACTTGCCAATGTATAGAATCCATAGAATCCCTACAGTGCAGAAGGGAGTCATTCGGCCCATCATGTCTACACCGACCTTCTGAAAGAGCACTTCGCCTCGGTCCACCTACCTCTCCCCATTCCCCCAACCTCACAAAGAACAAAGGAAATTACAGCACAGAAACAAGCCCTTCGACCCTCCAAGCCTGCACCCATCGTGCTGCCCAACTGAACTTAAAACCCCTTACCATTCTAGGGACTCACAATTGATCCTATCCTAGTCTATCCTATCCACCTAACCTACACATCTCTGGACACTAAGGGGAATTTTACCATGGCAAACCACCTAACCTGCACATCTTTGGAGTGTGGGAGGAAACCGGAGCACCCGGAGGAAACCCACGCAGACACGGGGAGAATGTGCAAACTCCGCACAGACAACAACCCAAGCCGGGAATCGAATCCGGGTCCCTGGCGTTGTGAGGCAGCAGTGCTAACCACCGTGCTGCCCAATGGTCACTCACACAGACAGGCAGCACGTTATAGAAACATAGAAAACTACAGCACAAAACAGGCCCTTCGGCCCCACAAGTTGTGCCGAACATATCCCTACCTTCTAGGCCTACCTATAACCCTCCATCCTATTAAGTCCCATGTACTCATCCAGGAGTCTCTTAAAAGACCCTATTGAGTTTGCCTCCACCACCACTGATGGCAGCTGATTCCACTCGCCCACCACCCTCTGCGTGAAAAACTTCCCACTAACATTTCCCCTGTACCTACCCCCCAGCACCTTAAACCTGTGTCCTCTCGTAGCAGCCATTTCCACCCTGGGAAAAAGCCTCTGAGGGTCCACCCGATCTATGCCTCTCAACATCTTATATACCTCTATTAGGTCTCCTCTCATCCTACGTCTCTCCAAGGAGAAAAGATCGAGCTCCCACAGCCTATCCTCATAAGGCATGCCACTATATTCACTTCAGATTCTCCCTATTCTGTTGATTAATGATGTGGTTAATGTGTTTAAGTGCATATATTTGCTAATCAATTGAAAGTGAAATGTTCACGCTGCACCCCCGGACTGTCTGTAGGAAACTTGAAAACAACCTGACACTTTTGTTTACCCAGTTCGTTTCAAACGTCAATTACTTGAAACTTGGATCAAACCGTATCAAGTAGATAATTGTGATACCCTGGAGAAGATGTACAAGAGTCTCTGGCAATCTTGTATTTGTGTATATGTGACTGATAGATTACAATGTTATACTCAGGGCCTGGTATCTGCTGTCAAAAAACCAATAATAACTGATTCCCTAACACAGGAACCTATCAGGATATGCAGTGTATTAAGCTGCCAGAGCAGACAATAAGGTACCCAGCTACTGCAAACCAGCTAAAATCTCACTGCATTTTCTCCCAGTCGAAAAGAGCTTGTGTCGCAGACAGGGGAGGCAAAACTGAATTCCTCGATTTTCTCACTCTCTGTCCGTGAGGTGTTTCATTTTTGAAATTGGTTGTGCGGTGTCTTCCCATAAACCTTTTTGTGAGGTCAATTTTGAAAGTGACTCGCAGCAAATTCTCTTTGGGGTTAAATCGGAAGTACAGGCTGGAATTTTCCGGCCGTTCAAGCAAGCGGGATTCTCTGGTTCCGCTGGAGCGAACGCAGATTTGGCTGAGCACCAAATTCTCCACCCTCGCTGGCAGCGGCAGCAGGGACTGAACGGCCGGAGAATTCCAGCCATAGTTTACTCACATATTCAAACCCGGGGTGGTTGCAACTTCATACGGACGCAGCCACACACACAAATACACAATAAGAAGATAGGAAGGAGGAGTTTTTACAACAAATAGCTATAAAGAAAAGTATCACAGATATGAATGTCAGTTAACTTGATTGCCATAATACAGAACTTCAGAGTCCAGTGTGTGTCCCTTCACAGAGGAGTTATAGTTCAGGTGGGTTCAGCTGGATGAAGCAGGATTTTGCAGAATTTCTTTGAGTTGATGGTGACACGGTGAGATGTGATTGGCAAACAAGAGACCTTTTGGGGTGGGATTTTCTGGCCGCACTTGCCCCAAGACCAGAAAATCCGAAAATCCCGCCCGAGGTCAACGAACCTTTCAATGGTCCGCGTCCTGCCCGCTATGATTTCCATGCAGACTGGGAATCTTCCGCAGGTGGTCTGCTCAGCAAGCGATGACAGGAATCTTCCAGAGGAATAGGCTCTGAGGAGGCTTAGACGTGATGCAGGCTCTTGGTCAGCCTGGAATCCTGCTTTGATGTTTGCAGGCTGGAGTTCGGACAGTTGGCAAAGTTGTGTGTCTGGAAATGTATTATTACTATTTCCCATGAATGAATCAATTGCAGGCTAACGGACAGTTTTTGGGCACTTAGTCAATATCCAGTGTTCACCTTAGGAGATAGATGATGGTTTTTAGTGCCCTGAAGATATAAGAAACTTTGACAGCTCTCCCTTTGTTATAATCCAGGCTAGGCAGAGAGTTTGCTTGCTGATCCCTGGTTTTGTTGATTGTAACGTGTATTCACACTTTAAAGGTGTGAGGCTGAGGGTTGAACTTTTCTCTCGGAACATTTCCAGAAACTGAACTCAACTTGTGAATCATGTGACCTGTAGCAGCTATCTATTTGTCCAGCAAAGTCCACTTTTTAAATCAGCAAAATAAGGAAGGCTTGATTTAAAATCTTTATGATCTCTTTCATGCCGAGCAACTTAACACTTGTCAGAAGAGAATTGAGTGTACAATAACATAGTTCATCACTTAACAAATTGCATGACTACTTGTATGAAATAATTACACGAAGGTTGGCAGAAAAACAATCAGTGGATGACAAGTGGTTGGGAGGTCCCAGCACTTGGGTCCAGAGCTCAGATTGGAATGACACAGTCAGCAGTGATACTGAAATTCTAGGTATCCTGATAAAATCTGGATGTATTGCTGGTTCAAATTATAGTGTAATAGGATAGCCAAGAAAGGGAAAAGGGGATGGGGAGTTAGTAGCTGGTGAGAAAGCGAATATTTTGTTGTGACTGTTATGTAGTGTTAGGGTTGAGTGGGTTAATGTCACCATGTAAACAGCACCACCCAAAGAAACATTGTGAGCGATACACATATCGAAGCATCGAGAGGGAGAATGCTTCTGGCCTAGGCAGAGTCACGCCTGGTTGTGTATATCTGTATATAGTTCTGTCTTATCCAGTAAACCAGTTATTGTTTAGACATGTCAATGTCTCAGTGATCATTCCTCAGACAATCCAATCAACATACATCAGTGGAGACCCTGGCTTATTTAAAACACTCATCTCAGAATCATGAGGTTGTGAGTTGAGGCTTTAACTTAGGCTGGCACTTGTGCGCAGCCCTGATGAAAAGTCTTTGGTGCCATCCTTTGGGTGAGGTTAATTTTAAATCGAGGATCAATGTTACTCTTCCAGTGGGTGGCACGGTGGCACTGCTGCCTCACAGCGCCAGAAACCCACGTTCACCTTGGGTCACTGTCTGTGTGGAATTTTCACATTCTCCCCGTGTCTGCGTGGGTTTCCTCCAGGTGCTCCCACAGTCCAGAGATGTGCAGGTGAGGTTGATTGACCGTACTAAATTGCCCCTTAGTGTCAGGGGATTAGCAGGGTAAATACATGGGGTTATGGGGATAGGGCCTGTGTGGGTTTGTTGTCGGTGCAGGCTTGATGGGCCGTATGGCCTCCTTCTGCACTGTAGGGATTCTATGATTCAAGTGGAAGAAGTTCCACCTCAACTGGGTCATAAATCTGCTTCCCCTTATTTTGAAGAAATACCCCCTAGTTCTCGTTTCACCTGCCAATGGAAACAACCTCCCTGTTTTGATCTTATCTATTCCTTTCAGAATCTTATATGTTTCTATAAGATCCCCCATCATTCTTCTAAATTCCAATGAGTATAATCCCAGTCTGCTCAGTCTCTCAGGCCCACAAGACATGTTGTTAACCATTACCCACATGCGGGGTTGCCACATTCCAATGATTTACATCCCGGTAGAATTTTTATTAATGTAATGACTGAAATGATACGCATGTCAAGCAAGAGTGAGTGAAGTGAGGTGTGTGCTGATTGCTCACAACATTGACTGTGAGAGCCATGCGCTCCCTCTGTCCAAAGTGTAATTATTTATTTTGTTTTTACCATTTGAAGTTGATGATTTTCTGTTAATGTAAGTGATTAAGTATTTTCTATGAAATATTTGGCAAGTATTTAATGTATTGGATGTTTTTCATGGGGCCACGGTTAGTGAACAAGCCTGATTTCAATCTTGTGGCTTACTGAGGTGAAGGAGGGCCACTCGTGCAGCCCACTCACTAGCCTGGGTTACCCATCACTGCTCTACACGCTTGTTGCTAGCAGCACTTCACTGTAGGAAAATGAAGTTTAAGTTCATTTATTAGTCATAAGTAGGCTTACATTAACATTGCAATGAAGCTATTGTGAAAATCCCCTAGTTTCCACACTCCGGCACCTGTTCGGGTACACCGAGGCAGAATTTAGCACAGCCAATTCATCTAACCAGCACGTCTTTCAGACTGTGGGAGGAACCCAGAGCACCCGGAGGAAACCCATGCAGACATGGGGAGAACGTGCAGACTCCACACAGACTTTCACCCAAGATGGGAATCGAACCCAGGTTCCTGGTGCTGTGAGGCAGCAGTGCTAACCACTGTGTCACTGTGCCGCCTCCAGTGTAATGTTGATCCTAACAACAGTGACTACACCTCACCAATAATTTATTGGGCCTAATTGAGCACAATATCGATGCAAGTTCCTTTTTACTCCTCCAGGCAGCGTGTGATGGGACTTTAGGACAACGTCTTATAAAAACACAATGTCAAGTACCCTGACGACACTGAGCTCTACAACAGCAACACTTCTTTAGGTGCCTCCACTGCTTATGATTTGACACACAGCTTGGTCATTGAGTATCAACTTCCTCCAATTAAATATTGCAAAGACCAAAGTCATTGGGCCTGATTCTCCTGAGTCAAATTGGCATCAAGTGCCCACGCCAGCGGGAAAGCCAGAGTGTTTCCTGTTGCACTGGTTCTGGCAGCATCTGTCAGGTGGGATTCACCCACCTGATAAATGCAAATTCATGCATCCCGTGAATCATGCTGGCCAGCCCTGCTGTTCTGAGATCGGGGAGCCATTTTTAAAGGGCACCCTGATCTCCATGGTCAGAGACAGATCCCCCTCAACCCAAAAACTGAAAATATGAAGCAGCTGCAAATAACTTCAAAAGAGCTAAATGCTTTTCATTTCCTCTGTCTTGTAAACATTGTGGTTAGGAACAATGGAGGTACTTGAGATGCATTCAAGTATGAAGGGAAAGGTGAATAATAACAGCTGACTGACGGTTGAGTAGAAATCCATTAAGCTGTCAATCAAATGGGACTTAAAAGGGTGGCACGATGGCACAGTGGTTAGCACTGCTCCCTCACAGTGCCAGAGACCTGGGTTCAATTCCCGGCTTGGGTCACTATCTGTGTGGAGTTTTGCACATTCTGCCTGTGTCTGCGTGGGTTTCCTCCGGGTGCTCCGGTTTCCTCCTACAGTCGAAAGATGTGTGGGTTAGGTGCATTGCCATTCAAAATTGCTCCTTAGTGTCAGGGGGACTATGCATGGGGTTATGGGAATAGGGCCTGGGTAGGATTGTGGTCAGTGCAGACTTGATGGGCCGAATGGCCTCCTTCTGCATTGTACGATTCTATGATTCTGAAAGGACAGGACTGAAATTGAAGTTTTGGAAAGTATTTCAGATAAAAGCAGTGTGAATAGAATAGGACTGAGTATACAGCTGTGAGAAGGGAATACCCCCTAGTGAAAGTGACATTTCCTCTCTGTCAGAGGACTTCAACGGGGTCTGCTCACATAAGAACATAAGAACTAGGAGCAGGAGTAGGCCATCTGGCCCCTCGAGCCTGCTCTGCTATTCAATAAGATCACGGCTGATCTTTTTGTGGACTCAGCTCCACTTACTCACCCGCTCACCATAACCCTTAATTCCTTTACTGTTCAAAAATTTATCTATCCTTGCCTTAAAAACATTTAATGAGGCAGGGAATTCCACAGATTCACGACCCTTTGTGTGAAGAAGTTCCTCCTCAACTCAGTCCTAAATCTGCTTCCCCTTAATTTGAGGCTATGCCCCGTAGTTCTAGCTTCACCCGCCAGTGGAAACAACTTCCCTGCTTCTATCTTATCTATTCCCTTCATAACCTTATATGTTTCTATACGATCTCCCCTCATTCTTCTGAATTCCAATGAGTATAGCCCCAGTCTACTCAGTCGCTCCTCATAAGCCAACCCTCTCAACTCCGGAATCAACCTAGTGAATCTCCTCTGCACACCCTCCAGTGCCAGTATATCCTTTCTCAAGTAAGGAGACCAAAACTGTACACAGTACTCCAGGTGTGGCCTCACCAGCACCTTATACAGCTGCAACATAATCTCGCTGTTTTTGAACTCCATCCCTCTAGCAATGAAGGACAAAATTCCATTTGCCTTCTTAATTACCTTCTGCACCTGCAAACCAACTCCTTGAGATTCCTGCACAGGGACACCCAGGTCCCTCTGCACAGCAGCATGTTGCAATTTTTTACCATTTAAATAATAGTCCATTTTGCTGTTATTCCTATCAAAATAGATGACCTCGCATTTACCAACATTGTACTCCATCTGCCAGACCCTCACCCACTCACTTAGATTATCTATATCCCTTTGCAGACTTTCAGCATCCTCTGCACACTTTGCTCTTCCACCCATCTTAGTGTCAGCTGTGAATTTTGACACACTACACTTGGTCCCCAACTCCAAATCACTTATGTAAATCGTAAACAATTGCGGTCCCAACACTGATCCTTGAGGCACACCACTAGTCACTGATCGCCAACCAGAAAAACATCCATCTACCCCCACTCTTTGCTTTCTGTTAGTTAACCAATCCTCTAACCATGCTAATACATTATCCGTAACACTGTGCACCTTTATCTTACGTAGAAGTCTTTGGTGCGGCACCTTGTCAAATGCCTTCTGGAAATCCAGATACACCACATCCACAGGTTCTCCATTGTCCACTGCGCATGTAATGTTCTCAAAGAATTCCACCAAATTAGTCAAACATGACCTGCCCTTTATGAACCCATGCTGCGTCTTACCAATGGGACAATTCATATCCAGATGTCTCGCTATTTCTTCCTTCATGATAGATTCAAGCATTTTCCCTACTACAGAAGTTAAGCTAACCAGCCTATAGTTACCCGCCTTTTGTCTACCTCCTTTTTTAAACAGTGGCGTCACATTTGCTGTTTTCAAATCTGCGGGAACCACCCCAGAGTCCAGCGAATTTTGGTAAATTACCACTGGTGCATTTGCTATTTCTCCCGCCATCTCTTTTAGTACCCTGGGATGCATTCCATCAGGACCAGGAGACTTGTCTACCTTTAGCCCCATTAACTTGTCCAACGCTACCTCTTTCGTGATAATGATAGTTTCTAGGTCCTCACCTGCCTTAGTCTTCCTGTCATCAATTTTTGGCATGTTATTTGTGTCTTCCACTGTGAAGACCGACACAAAATACCTGTTCAATGCCTCAGCCATTTTCTCATTTCCAGTTATTACTTCCCCCTTCTCGTCCTCTAAAGGAGCAATGTTTATTTTGGCCACTCTTTTTCGTTTTATATATTTGTAGAAACTTTTGCGATCTGTTTTTATATTCTGAGCTAGTTTACTCTCATAATCCATCTTACTTTTCTTTATAGCTTTTTTATAGCTGCAGCTTCTGACAGAAACTTTCTGATGCAGAATGGAGTGATGCAATGATTCAAAATCCTGGCAGGTGACGGGGGGAGGGGGAGGGGGGTTGGTATGGAGACTAAAGTGACCAGGCTGCTTCAAGGTTCTCACAGCTGACTGGCAGGAATGCAGATGTGGACCACAGGGCTGCCTGAAATCACCATGCCAGGGAGTAATCTTCAGGTCTGCCAGGGATAGAAGGGGCAGTCCAGCCACAGGACTCCCATCCCAGGGAATAGTGCTGAGATCAACCTACTGCCCCAACCCAAGCCTACCCAACCCTGAGGAACTTTGGCAGTTCCTTCATCTGCAGCCTGGCAGCAGCAGAGAGTGCATAATGACTGCACCTACCTCCTTGATCCCCATCGATGTTCAACACACCAGGTCCATGCTGGTCAACCAAAGCCCACCAGGTGCATTTCCTGCTGGGGAGATGGGTGAGTGGAGGGAGGCTGGTGAATGGGTCGTCCAGCCACTAACTGTTTTACATTTTGGGTATCCACCCAGTCTGGGTGGGAACCCGATTGGGACCAGCAGGTGGTTAGGGCAAATCCCAATTGCCTTCACGCCCAGTAGGAATCCAGATTTTTGGCTGATGCCCCATTCAGCGGGGATTTAGAATACATACAGCCACCACCAAGACCACTGACCTCCACCTCTATAACATCAGCTGTTTCAACTCAAACGCTCCTCATTCATGTCTTTGTTAACTCCACAATTCCCACATATTGCAGACTAACTTCCCATCTCACACCTTCCACAGACTGAAGCTCATCCAAAGATTCTGCTGCCCCTATCCTAAATTCCACCACCTGCCGTGGTGGGATTCGAACGCCAGAACATTATCTGAGTTTCTAGATTAACAGTTTAGCGATGATACCACCAGGCCTTTGCTTCCCCCTCCCCATTGTAAAATTCCACCCATTGTTTCCAAATGCTTCCATGGTTTCTCGCCCCTTTATCTCTGTAACCTCCTCCAGCCCTATCGGCACCCATAATGACTACCTTCTTCCAATTCGGGCCTCTTGTGTATCTCTGATATTCTTTGGCCCACAGTTGGTGGCTGTGTTTTCAACTGTCTATGCCCCAAGCTGGAAATTTCCCCATGAACCTCTTTGCCCATCTATAAGACATTGTTTAAAACCTATGTCTCTCACAAAATGTTTGGTCTTCCATTTATTTGGTTCAGTGTTGAACGTTGTTTGATAATCACTTCTGCTATGGGTAGGTAAACCCACAATTCCATGTTCCAAAGTCTAAGATTCAGCCTGAACCATTCTGAGTGGAGTAACTGATCAGTCATCACAACTACAATACCCCCAAAATCCCAAGTTTCCTGGTTGTCAATGATCCTTGTCTGTGACCTTACTGGGCGGCACAGTGGTTAGCACTGCTGCCTCACGGCGCCAGGGTTCGATTCCGGCCTTGGGTGACTGTATGGAGTCTGCATGTTCTCTCCATATCTGCATGGGTTTCCTCCGAGCGCTCCAGTTTCCACCAACAGTCCGAAAGACGTGCTGGTGAGGTGCATTGGCCATGCTAAATTCTCCCTTAGTGTACCCGAACAGGCGCTGGAGTGTGGCGACTCGGAGATTTTCACAGAACTTCATTGCAGTGTTAATGTAAGCCTACTTGTAAATAAGCCCTTAATCCTGACACAGAGAAATGCAAACCAAATCTGTGCACATAGAATCATAGAAGAATCATAGAATCGTCTATCAGCTGGTTCCCCCATAAGCTGCCAAACAAGCTTTTAAAATCAGACACTCTTCAGTAAGCAGATATGTTGTCCAAATATTTGCCTCAATATTATAATCCATTGTTGCAATACTGCTTCTAATCTTGTGTCAGCATTTTAAAGTCTTGCCTTGGGGCCAGAGTTTGCGTGAGAAAAGTTACTGCCGTACAGAGTATTTAATAAGCAAATCCTTCAAGCAAAATACAAAGTGACTAAATTGTGTTGATGAAGTTATCAAAGCAAACACTCATTTGCACTCCCTCTCTCCCACTGCAGCTTTTTAAAGATAATGCAGTCATTATTTTCTGAATTATGCAGGAGATACCCAGAGATCAGAGGTAATGGGTTTCCTTGGAAAATGCAATGATTATAGGTCGCACAACACAGATAATGATTATGAAAATACTTTTTCTATCTTCAATCACATATAATTGACACTTAATAATGCAAAGCTGTCTTTTTTCATGCAAAGTATCCTGATGAGTTTTTAATGCCTTCGTTCTACCTCTTGCATTTGCTAAGTGGCGTTAATTGAAACAATGTTTTTTGCTATCTCCAGTTGTTTCAGCTCGAGCTTTACAAACTTGAAACATTGGGTGGGATTTTATGGCCTCGCTCATCCCAAAACTGTCAAATCCTGCCTGAGGTCAACAGACCTTCCCATGTCCCACCCCTCCAGCCATTAACTCTCGCTCCACTGATGCTGCCATATCTGCTGAGATTTTCCAGAATTTTCTGTTTTTATTTCCGATATTTAGCAGTTTCTTTTATTTAAGTGGTTAAAAGAACATTCCTTCATCTCCAATTTGGCAACCGCTTTAGACAACTTAAGGTGTTACTAAATTGAGAATCATGCCAGACAGGGTGAGATAAATAGCAGCCTCTCAGAGTCTCTCATCCAATCACACTTCTGAAATGTTTAAACATTGCTTTGGAGTGGCACTGTGGCACAGTGGGTAGCACTGCTGCCTCACAGCGCCAGGGATCCGGGTTCAATTCCAGCTTCGGATCACCGTCTGTGTGGAGTCTGCACGTTCTCCCTGTGTCTACGTGGGTTTCCTCCGGGTGCTCCAGTTTCCTCCCACAGACCAAAGATGTGCAGGTTGGGTGGATTGGCTATGTTAAATTGCCCCTTAGTGTCAGAGAGACTAGCAGGGTTAATATGTGGAGTTACGGGAATAGGACCTGGGTGGGATTGTTGTCGGTGCAGACTCGATGGGCCAAATTATTTCCTTCTGCTCTGTAGGGATTCTATGATTGAGGCCATTATCAGAAGTTTCTCAATAGTGTTACAATCCCAGCTGATGTTATTGCTGGATTAGTCAAAGATTGACAGATTCTAACTTTTATTTTTTGCTTACATATGTGGAGGGCAATTATTGAACAGAGTCACAGGAGGCTGCTGCTGAACTGTTAACAAAAGAATAAAACACTCATTAAACAGGAAAAGATGAACATCACCCCAGCTATATTGGTACAAAAGGATAACACAAATTACAAAAATTCTGTCTTATACTCTAATGTTCTCAGTAAATTCACAGTTCGCGTGAACCATTAGATGCAATACAGTCAGACACCCCACACCCTGAAGCCAATTCCTTCCTAGAAGCTTGTCACACTGTGAGCCAACTGGTGGCACTGGAACTATGAGAACTTCCAAACTGTGCTCTTGAAGAACGCGCCTGGGAATCGTCTCCCAAACAATGCTTACTCTTGGTTGTCTTCATCAAGGATCCGCTTCCAGGGTTTCAATTTCTCCTTTCGATATTCCTCTGTCCTGGATCACCTCATGCATTCACGTTTCTATGCAATCTTGCACATAGCCAGCCACTAACAAAATGTCACTGTTTCACATGCTGTACTAATATATCACCAAACATTGGGTCACATTGGATCTCTTGCAAGCCGATGTCCTCAATCTACACCTTAAATCATAGAATCCCTACATAGAAACTTTGGGGCAGCACAGTGGTTAGCACTGCTGCCTCACAGCGCCAGGGAACTGGGTTCAATTCCGGCCTCGGGTCACTGTCTGTGTGGAGTTTGCACATTCACCCCGTGTCTGCGTGAGTTTCCACTGGATGCTCCGGTTTCCTCCCACATTCCAAAGATGTGTAGGTTAGGTTGATTGACCATGATAAATTAACCCGAGTGTCAGGGGGATTACCAGGGTAAATAGGAAGGGTTATGGGAATAGGGCCTGGGTGGGATTGTGGTTGGTGCAGACCCGATGGGCTAAATGGCCTCCTTCTGCACTGTAAGGATTTTATTGATTCTATGAAACCTAGAAAATAGAAACAAGAGGAGGCCATTCGGCCGTTTGAGCCTGCTCTGCCATTCATTTTGATTCACCACTCTCTGGGTGAAGAAATTTCTCCTTGTCTCAGTCCTAAAAGGTTTACCCCTTATCCTCAAACTATGACCCCTAGTTTTGGATACCCCTATCATCGGGAACATTCTGAATCCACCCTATCTAACCCTGTTAGAATTTTATAAGTTTTTATGAGATCCTCTCTCACTCTAATGAATACAATCCAAACTGACTTAGTCATTCCTCATATGACAGACCTGCCATTCCAGGAACCAGCCTGGTAAGCCTTCGCTGTACTCCCTCTACAGCAAGGACATCTGTCCTCGGATAAGGACACCAAAACTGCACACAATACTCCAGTTGTGGCCTGTACATTTGCAGTTAAACATCCCTATTCCTCCTTCAGTGCAAAGAAGGCCATTTGGCCTATCGAGTCTGCCTCAAACCGTGACAGAGCATCTCATCCAGGCCCTATCCCCGTAACCCTACGCACTTACCCCACTAATCCCCCTAACCCATACATCCTGTTAAACTAAGGGGCAATTTAGCATGCCCAATCCACCTAACCTGCAAATCTTTTGGACTGAGAGGGGAAACCGGAGCACCTGAAGGAAACTCACGCAGACATGGGAAGAACATGTAGACTCCACACCAACAATCCTGTATTTAACATGGAGCCTCGCTCTCTGCTCCTCACTCTTGATTTCTCCGAACAGGATCTTTTTCTCCCCAGATTACAGTTCTTTGCTCCTTTAACAAGAAGCCTTTTTTTTGGAACTTGCTTTTCCCTGTTTCCTGGGAATTCTTTCTTTAGTTTCCAGAGCTTGCTTTCTGACCCTGCATGCTGCCCTTGTTTCAGCAGTTTCTGTGAAAAGCGTCTTTCTCCCAGTTTACCTTGGCTGCGATTCACCTCCTTTCAGGCTACATGCTCCCACTGGTGTGAGTCAGGCTGGCGCTAGGAGTGTTTGTCAGGCAGCCTTCATCCACCTGGCGGGTGCAAATTTCTACATTCTGTGATTCACCTGTTCAGAGATCGGGGCATCCTTTACAAAGGGCTTTTCCAGACAGGTCCCCCTCCTCCACAAAAACTAAAACAGTGCCACCCTCCCCACTGACCAGGGGAGCATCACCAACCCCTCAGCAAAGAGGGGCATCCTCCACCCAGCCACACTCAAATAGTGGGTCAACCTCCCCCCATATCATCATGACTCGACACAAATCCACCTCATGCCCACCCCTCCCCCCCCCCCCCCACCCCAGACATCCTCTCACTCCCTCCCCACTCAGCCCCCCACTCAGGCCCACTTTCAGGCCACAGGCTGTGGTACTGCCTCCTGGCACCGACACCTGGGCCTGGCAACTTGTGTTCGGAATGGTTTAATTGCAACCTTTCACTTTAGACCTAATTTGTATGTTAATTGTTTAATAGAACTCACTGGGATATATAAAGGGGCTACAGGTGGCACTGGGGTTGGAGATATGTATGTGGAGTTGAATCAGAAAATAAAGAAGCAGGACTTGGGTTTTCTTTACTGGACTGCAACTGAGAGGCTCAAACACCTTGGGCCCCAAGGGGGGGGGGGGGGGGGCGGTGGTCAAGGAGGTAGGTCCAGTGCCCGTGTGCCCTTTGCTGCTGCCAGGCTGCAGAGGACAGGTTCCCCCAAGGGTCCAGGCTTTTGGGTGCGCTCGGGCTGGGAGCTAGGGATTGACTCACCATTCTCCCCTGGGATGGAAGTTCCCTTCTCAGCTCTTCATTCAGCCCCAATGTATTCACACAGCTTTTATTTGAACAAGTGGTCTGCAAGAGAGGAAGTAAAACCACGTATTCCCTTTGAATAAACCACAGCTGTCAATCAGGGTTTGATTCTTTGTAAACATTGGGGTTAGGAAAAATGGAGATAATTGGAATGCATGAAGAGAAAGGTAAGTAAACACAGCTGATTGGAGGCTGAGTAGGAGTCCATTCACCTGTCAATCAAAGCCTACTTCAAAGCATTGCACTATGGAACTGAAAGAGAAAAAATGTTTTCAATGGAATAGAGAGGGTTTCAAAGGTTTTAGTTTTCTATGAAGGCTCAGAGACTTCAGATAAAATCCATGTGAATATATTGCAGCTGAGTGAACAGCTGTGGAGAAGGGAACCCTCCCCCAGTGAAGTTGACATCTCGTCTCTGTCAGGGCATCAAAGGGGTCTGCTCTCACCTGCAGCTTCTGACAGGGGGAAAGGGAAATCTCTGCTGCAGAATGGAATGCTGCAATGATTTAAAAGTCTGCCAGGTGACCAGGGGTGATCTTCAGATTGGTCAGGGCTAGAAGCGGCAAGGTGATTTCGGGCAGCTCTGTGATTAATATCTTCATTCCTACCCATCAGATTTGAAGTGGCAGTAACACAAGGGCAAATGGCCAGTGAACTTCGGTCCTTGAACCCTCGGTGTCCAGCCTGCCAGGTCCATGCTGGTGATTACCAGCACCAAAGCCCACTCAGCGCATTCCCCATTGGAGAGATGGATGAATGGTGGGGGCTCAGTGAATGGGTCGTCAAACTCGTTAATTGCGTGTGTATTAATTGGGTTACTGCCTGTTCTGGGCAGGAATCCCAGTTTTTTGCTGCTGTCCCATTCATTTTTGAGGATGAAAATTTTACACTTGGACAGGCGAGTCTCAGGCTGATCATTGCATCAACTGAGCCGATCATGGTCCAGTTAAGAGCCATTTCCCACCGAGCTTCAATTTTCAGGCTGGCGAGAGGTTCAGGGATCGGCCCTGCTGCAATCAGCAGCCACTGTTTAACACTGGGCAACCCCTCTAAAGGTCTGACTCCTGGAGGGGGTGGGGGGGGGGGGCACTCTCTCCCCCCATCCCGCCCCAGCTTACCAACACCCCACTCCTCTGGGCCTCACCTCTCCTCCCCCTGAGCCCCCACACTACGCTGCGCCTGGGATTTCAGCTCTGTCACTGACATTGCAGGGGGTGGTGGACAAACAGATTGGTTGACGGAACTCCGAGGTGGAACTTCCTCACAAGGGGGGGGGAGGTGGGGAGGCCCAACAGCAGCCAGTTGATGCTCGTTGGAATGTGAATTCGCTGCGGGGCAGGCAGTAGCGGCTGGGGGTTGGGGGGTGGAGGGATGTTCTCCATCAACTTTTCAGAGTCTAAAAATCCTGGTCAATGTGAAAGAAGGGATTCTATGACGCTCTCCAAAGCTGTGGCTGAACCTTGTTTGGTTTGTGGGAATGTGGTGAAAGTGGAGGCCTGGTTATGTCTGATGTTTCCTCATAGCCACGTGGAAATGGCAGGTAGAAGCTTTGTACATCCATCAATCTCACACAACACTAATCAAACAGCCAGCCATTTCCTCCCCCATCATTTTGAGTTGTTTTCTGACGTTTAAATATTTTGACTCTTTTCATGAATAATTGATGTGCAGGTTGTGAAAAGGGAAGCCAGACACTGACTGATCACCCGCTTTCCATTCAGGATCAGAGATAGGCAGCTTGCAATGTTTCAAAGCAAAATCAAACCTGCCCGACTTTTCACTGACCGCAGCAGCTATTTTCAGATCAAAACTGGCATGAATCAGGAACAAAGCTTTGTCTCATTGCTCTGGTTACTGGTTTAATCACAAACCCTGGGGAGCAGCCTGTTCCTCTTCCAGTCCCTGTCCGAGTTCGGTGTTAGCACTGCTGGTGGATGAAAGCTGTTTGACCAATTGTCTTGTGGAACTTGGAAGAAATTTCATGAAATCTCCATTACGTTCATCCCCCTGGTTAGGGAGGGCAGCGGAGTGCTTCACGTAGGGGGACAATTGTAATCCTACCTGCTCAGTGCAAACTCTTATAATCACCCAGGTACACTGCAGAAAGCTGGCAGCCCAGAGGGGAATCAGTAAAACAGTGAAATAAGAATACTGTCTCAACTAGTCTTGTATGATCCAGTCTGGTTGGCACTGCTGCCTCACAGCACCAGGGACCCAGCTTGGGTCACTGTGCGGAGTCTGCACGTTCTTCCCATGTCTGCGTGGGTTTCCTCCGGGTGCTCCGGTTTCCTCCCGCAGTCTGAAAGACGTGCTGGTTAGGTGCTAAATTCTCCCTCAGTGTACCCGAACAGGCGTCAGAGTGTGGCGACTAGGGGAATTTCACAGTAACTTCATTGCAGTGTTAATGTGAGCCTACTTGTAACATTAATAAATAAACTTAAACTTGTACTTTAAAATGGAACGCCAGTAAAATGGGGAAATGAGAATACTAGTCTGAACTGTTGATCTCTCCTAAGAATGTTCCCAATTTAACCTGTCCAGGCGGAAAAGACAGTCTCCGACCGCAGGCATTACACATGCATAAAAGTAAATACTATGGATGCTGGAAATCTGAAATAAAAACAGAAAATGCTGGATAAACTCAACAGGTTTGGCAGCATCTGTGGAGAGGGAAATAGAGTTAACATTTCAAGGCCATAGCAGGGTCATAAGACTCATAGAAGCATAGAAACCCTACAGTGCAGAAAGAGGCCATTTGGCCCATCGAGTCTGCACCGAACACAATCCCACCCAGGCCCTACCCCCATATCCCTACATATTTACCCACTAATCCCTCTAACCTACGCATCTCAGGACACTAAGGGGTAATTTTAGCATGGCCAATCAACCTAACCCGCACATCTTTGGACTGTGGGAGGAAACCAGAGCACCCGGAGGAAACCCACGCAGACACGGGGAGAATGTGCAAACTCCACACAGACAGTGACCCAAGCCGGGAATCGAACCCAGGTCCCTGGCGCTGTGAAGCAGCAGTGCTAACCGCTGTGAAGCAGCAGTGCTAACCACTGTGCTACCGTGCCGTCAGACTGGAACTGGAAAGACTGGAAACGTTAACTCTGTTTCTCTTTCCATGGATGCTGCCAGACCTGCTGAGTTTATCCAACATTTTCTGTTTTTATTACTCACATATATCCAGTTTTGATTTTGTCCTTGGGTCCTGACAGCAATTTTAACTGGCAACCTGGGTGGGAAAATCATAGAATTTATACAGTGCAGAAGGTGGCTCTAGCCTGCACCAACAACCAATACCCAAGCCCTATCCTTGTAACCCCACATATTTACCCTGCTAGTCCCCCTGACACTAAGGGGCAATTTGGCATGACCAATCTACCCAACCTGCACATCTTTGGACTGTGGGAGGAACCCGGAGCACCCGGAGAAAACCTGGGAAGACACGGGGAGAACGTGCAAACTCCACATTGACAGTGACCTGAGGCCGGAATTGAACCTGGGTCCCTGGCGCTGAGAGGTAGCAGTGTTAACCACTGTACCATCGTGCTGCCCCATTAAAATGTGGCATTTAAGCCAGGTTAACACAGTGGGAAGAGGAGCCAAGACCGTAAAAGTCCCCAACAGTTATGTTTATTTTACATCCCTGAGATTTCCCCAGCCACGGGCTCTCTCTCCCAAATTTGAAATCCCCCTGAAATAGCCCAGGGGTGATCCCACTAACCACACTATCTTTCCAGGTAGCATCAGAGCTGCACAATTTCCCATCATATCCCACTGACATCCCATTCAATCCCAGCAGAGAGCGTAGTGGAATTTAAATAAGTTAATAAAGCCTCAGCCTCATTTCTACAGCAATGGGTTACCCGGTGCTGCCTGGGGGTAACGCTGTGAGCGTTAGTGTTTACTGGTGATCACTGATGTACCTGACCAGCTTCTCTATCTGGGTTTCATCCCTTTGTTTTTGTTTTCTATTCTGTCCTTCACTCGTTTCCTATTTAAGCCAAAAAAAAACCCCGGCAAGCATAACGATAACTGGTTAAAATCAGCAAAGAATTTTTATTGGCGGAAGTTGATGACCCCAATTCAGTGAGGGCGAGATTGGAAAATGTGGCGAGCCATTGCAAAGACATTGACATCGATGGTTCGGAAAATCCCACTGGAATAAGATTACGCCCTCTGTGTAGATTTTCCTGCTTCTGTGTTGTTGGATTATTGAAACACAAGTAATGGAAAGGGAGGAAGGCCTCCCTTTAGGTTCCTGTACAGCAATAGGTCCACTATCTAGAAATTCTTTAATCTCACAGGAACTTGCCTGAGACTGAGAGAAGAAACTGTTTTGCTTTCTGACATGGGCTAGCTGGCCGAGTTAATGTTTATTTCTATTTACTCTGAGCCATTTGCTGTTGAAGTGATCCGGTGTTACCCCCATTTGAACCACTGCTATTTTTGACCTCCACCTTTGGCCTCCAGGAACTTTCAGCATGTAGCCGGCTCGGAGGAATGCATGCTGAGCCCATGGAGATTTAAACCATCATCCATGGAATCAGCTTGTTTTAAATACATAATGGAGACGCACATTATTCACCAGCCTCCGCAGGCTTGCTACTCGAATAAAACATTAATTCATCAATGAAAATGCAATAGCCTTTAGCAGCAGGAAGTGTTTTGAGATTGATTGAAAAGGGTAATTGAAGTGATTGGTGGTTTTGTCAAAGGATGACACTGAGATATCTGTTTAATTTGATTTCAGCCTGCGAGCCTGGATTCTTCAAGTCGAGCTCTGGGGACCAGCTCTGCGCTAAATGTCCTCTTCACAGTCACTCCGATGTGATGGCTGCACTCTTCTGCCAGTGTGATGCCAACTATTACCGATCAGCTTCTGACCTTCCCTCTGCACCTTGCACCAGTGAGTAACATAACCAGGTCTGACTAACCCTCCCAACCCCGTCCCTGTCCTTTCCATTCCATCAATGTTGTGAAATTGCTGATGTTTGGTTTATATTGTTCCGTTAGCTTTAGCTTTTCAGTTTATTCTGCATCACACTGACTGAACACTCTATGAACAAACACTTAACAAATTCCTAAATCCCAAACAGATTGTTCCAGATTTATTACCCCTCCCTGCTGCGTCATTGTCCCTCTAACCATTCTCAATTCAAATTCCTCTCCGCAAGAATGGGGTAACCAAGCAAACCCTCATTCCCCCCATTCAGCCCTCGCCCCCATTCAGCCCTCGCCCCCATTCAGCCCTCACCCCCATTCAGCCCTCACCCCCATTCAGCCCTCGCTTCCCCCATTCAGCCCTCGCTCCCCCCATTCAGCCCTCAGTCCTCCCATTCAACCTTCGCTCCCATTCAACCCTTGCCCCCATTCAACCCTCACTCCCCCTATTCAACCCTCACTCCCCCTATTCAACCCTCACTCCCCCCATTCAACCCTCACCCCCCTTCAACACTCACCCCCCTTCAACCCTCGCCCCCATTCAACCCTCACTCCCCCATTCAGCCCTCGCCCCCCTATTCAATCCTTATCCCCATTCAGCCCTTGCACCCATTCAACCCTCACCCCCATTCGACACTCGGCCCCATTCTACCCTCCTCTCCCCATTCTACCTTTTACTCCCCAACTTTCAGTGTGTTCATCCTTTTCCCGACTGGCTTTGGGCAAATCTTCAGTCATGGAATTATTATCTCTGTAATGCTCAATCCTCCCTCTGAACTAATATCCATCCAGGTGCTCTCAAGGATATCGGAGTTCTGTATGAATAAGGAATATCTCTGGGAGATTTAAATATCCTTTACCCACTGTGAATGAACATTTGTGTTTCATTTATAATTTACTGCAAGGATACTTGTCACATTTTGGCCAAGATCCCAGTTCCAGATGTGACAAGTCTGTTTGGATTTATGATTTGGATGTTGTCCTGTTTTAACCACTTTTTTTGGATCCCTTTCCATTTGCACACAGAAGTTGGGAATATTAATGATGAAAGACACCAGCTGAGTCCAACTTCAGGAAGTCTACATTCAGCTTTACACTCTCCATTACTGATACCCCAGCCCCAATAATTAAGGAATGGGCAGGAGCGAAATCCACAACTGGCAGGAATTCATCAGCATTATTTCATCATTATAATAAAAGATAGCAAATGTTGTCCCCTTGTTCAAGAAGGGGAGTAGAGACAACCCTGGTAATTATAGACCAGTGAGCCTTACTTCTGTTGTGGGCAAAGTTTTGGAAAGGATTATAAGAGATAGGATTTATAATCATCTGGAAAGGAACAATTTGATTAGGGATAGTCAGCACGGTTTTGTGAAAGGTAGGCCGTGCCTCACAAACCTTATTGAGTTCTTTGAGAAGGTGACCAAAGAGGTGGATGAGGGTAAAGCAGTTGATGTGGTGTATATGGATTTCAGTAAAGCGTTTGATAAAGTTCCCCATGGTAGGCTATTGCAGAAAATACGGAGGCATGGGATTGAGGGTGATTTTGCGGTTTGGATCAGAAATTGGCTAGCTGTAAGAAGACAGAGGGTGGTGGTTGATGGGAAATGTTCATTCTGGAGTTCAGTTACTAGTGGTGTATCGCAAGGATCTGTTTTGGGGCCACTGCTGTTTGTCATTTTAATAAATGACCTGGATGAGGGCGTAGAAGGCTGGGTTAGTAAATTTGCGGATGACACTAAAGTCGGTGGAGTTGTAGACAGTGCGGAAGGATGTTGCAGGTTACAGAGGGACATAGATACGCTGCAGAGCTGGGCTGAGAGGTGGCAAATGGAGTTTAATGTGGAAAAGTGTGAGGTGATTCACTTTGGAAGGAGTAACAGGAATACAGAGTACTGGGCTAATGGTAAGATACTTGGTAGTGTGGATGAGCAGAGAGATCTCGGTGTCCATGTGCATAGATCCCTGAAAGTTGGCACCCAGGTTGATAGGATTGTTAAGAAGGTGTACAGTGTGTTAGCTTTTATTGGGATTGAGTTTCGGAGCCATGATGTCATGTTGCAGCTGTACAAAACTCTGGTGCGGCCGCACTTGGAGTATTGCGTACAGTTCTGGTCGCCGCATTATAGGAAAGATGTGGAAGCATTGGAAAGGGTGCAGAGGAGATTTACCAGGATGTTGCCTGGTATAGTGGGAAGGTCTTATGAGGAAAGGCTGAGTGACTTGAGGCTGTTTTCGTTAGAGAGAAGAAGGTTAAGAGGTGACTTAATAGAGGCATACAAGATGATCAGAGGATTAGATAGGGTGGACAGTGAGAGCCTTTTTCCTCGGATGGTGATGGCTAGCACGAGGGAACATAGCTTTAAATTGAGGGGTGATAGATATAGGACAGATGTCAGAGGTAGATTCTTTACTCAGGGAGTAGTAAGGGCGTGGAATGCCCTGCCTGAAACAATAGTGGACTCGTCAACATTAAGGGCATTTAAAGGGTCATTGGATAAACATATGGATGATATTGGAATAGTGTAGGTAAGATGGGCTTTAGATTGGTTTCACAGGTCGGCGCAACATCGTGGGCCGAAGGGCCTGTACTGCGCTGTAATGTTCTATGTTCTATTATCATTCTCAATCAGATGGCACCCGCACAATACACTCAGTGGTCAAACTTAAAGTGTATTTATTAGTGTCACAAGTAGGCTTACATTAACACTGCAATGAAGTTACTGTGAAAATCCCCTAGTCGCCACACTCCGACGCCTGTTCGGGTACACTGAGGGAGAATTTAGCACAGCCAATGCACCTAACCAGCACGTCTTTTGGACTGTGGGAGGAAACCGGAGCACCGGGAGGAAATCCATGCAGACACGGGGAGGACGTGCAGATTCCACACAGTCACCCAAGCCGGGAATCGAACCTGGGTCCCTGGCGCTCTGAGCGCTCTGAGACAGCAGTGCCAACTACTGTGCCACCGTACTGTAGGGTCACAGACAAGGATCATTGGATATTGGACCAGCAATCGGGAAGGACGGGGGGTGGGGATGGGGGGACTGAGAGAGATGGTGCATTTGGTTATAGAAACATTAAAAAATAGGAACAAGAGGAGGCCATTTGGCCCTTCGAGTCTGCTCCACCATTCATTATGATCATGGCTGATCATCCAATTCAATAGCCTGATCTCGCCTTCCCTCCATATCCTTTGAGCCCTTCGCCTCAAGAGCTATATCTAACTACTTCTTGAAAATATACAATGTTTGGGCTTCAACTGCTTTCTATGGTAGTGAATTCCACAGTCTGCCCACTCCCTGGGTGAAGAAATTTCTCCTCATCCCCGTATCCTCAGACTATTATCCCAAGTTCTGGACACCCACGCCATCGGGAACATCCTTCCTGCATGTGCACTGTCTAGTCCTGTTAGAATTTTATAAGTTTCTATGAGGTCCTGGGGCTGTCGCTGATGGTTACTGCTGGAGAATTCCAGAGGGAGATTTCCTGCTCCCGATTCCAGCAGTTCTGACGTCAAACATTGCCCACAGCTGCTAAATGTAAATGGCTGTCAAAATGGGAGGAATGGCACCTTGAACATAAAACCAATGACTTGCCACCACTTCTCCAGAATGGCTACTGAGATATGCCCAAATCCACCATGGTAAATTGGAAGTTGGGGTCAAGTTGTACATAGTTGCCAATATAAGCCCTCATGTCCTGAGCCTCTCCTGGCCATCATCAGAAGGTTAAAGCTGTCCACTGCCACTTTAATAAAGGAACACTAATCAGTCGGTGCTGGTGTTTTTTCCTGTATTCTTTTATGTGATGTGGGTGTGGTTGGCTGGGCCAGCATTTGTTGCCCATCTTTAATTGCCTCTGAATTAAGTGACTTGCTCGGCCATTTCAGAGAATTAGGGTTAGAAGGTGCTTCCAGAAGGCATTTGACAAGGTGCCGCACCAAAGGCTGCTGCATAAGGTAAAGATGCACGGTGTTACGGGTAATGGATTAGCATAGATAGAGGATTGGTTAACTAACAGAAAGCAAAGAGTGGGGGTGATTGGGTGTTTTTCTGGTTGGCGATCAGTGACTAGTGGTGTCCCTCTAGGGATCAGTGTTGGGACTGCAATTGTTTACGATTTACATAGATGATGTGGAGTTGGGGACCAAGTGTAGTGTGTCAAAGTTCGCAGGTAACACTAAGATGAGTGCCACAGCAAAGTTTTCTGGAGGACGCTGAAAATCTGCAAAGGGATATAGATAATCTAAGTGAGTGGGCGAGGGTCTGACAGATGGAGTACAATGTTGGTAAATGTGAGGTCATCCATTTTGGTAGGAATAACAGCAAAATGAACTATTATTTAAATAGTAAAAAATTGCAGCATGCTGCTGTGCAGAGGGACCTGGGTGACCTTGTGCACAAAAAGTTGGTTTGCAGCTGCAGCAGGTAATTAAAAAGGCAAATGGAATTTTGTCCTTTATTGCTAGAGGGATGGAGTTTAAAAACCGTGAGGTTATATTGCAGCTGTATAAGGTGCTGGTGAAGCCACATCTGGAGTACTGTGTACAGTTTTGGTCTCCTTACTTGAGAAAGGATATACTGGCACTAGAGGGGGTGCAGAGGAGATTCACTAGGTTGATTCCGGAGTTGAGAGAGTGGGCTTATAAGGAGAGACTGAGTAGACTGGGACTATACTCATTGGAATTTAGAAGAATGAGGGGGTATCTTATGGAAACATATAAGATTATGTAGAAAATAGATAAAATAGAAGCAGGGAAGTTGTTTCCACTGGCGGGTGAAACTAAAACGAGGGGGGCATAGCCTCAAAATAAGGGGGAGCAGATTTAGGATTGAGTTGAGGAGGAACTTCTTCACCCAAAGAGTTGTGAATCCGTGGAATTCCCTGCCCAGTGAAGCAGTTAAGGCTACCCTATTGAATGTTTTTAAGGCAAAGATAGATAAATTTTTGAACAGTAAAAGAATTAACAATTATGGTGAGCGGGCGGGTAAGTGGAGCTGAGTCCACAAAAAGATCAGCCATGATCTTATTGAATGGCGGAGCAGGCTCGAGGGGCCAGATGGCCTACTCTTGCTCCTAGTTCTTGTATTCTTACTATGTGATGCACGATTGATTCACACGGGAGGCTAGAACATACCCGGGAATAAAGGCTTTTATTCACTACAAATAGGAGCACACTAGAAATCATAGAAATCATAGAAACCCTACAGTGCAGAAACAGGCCATTCAGCCCATCGAGTCTGCACCGACCACAATCCCACCCAGGCCCTACCTCCATATCCCTACACATTTACCCGCTAATCCCTCTAACCTACACATCTCAGGACACTAAGGGGCAATTTTAGCATGGCCAATCAACCTAACCCGCACATCTTTGGACTGTGGGAGGAAACCGGAGCACCCGGAGGAAACCCACGCAGACACGAGGAGAATGTGCAAACTCCACACAGACAGTAACCCAAGCCGGGAATCGAACCCAGGTCCCTGGAGCTGTGAAGCAACAGTGCTAACCACTGTGCTACCGTACCGTACTCAACAATATTATCCCAGACTAAAGACTACTAGGAAGTAGCAGTGACCTTTATACTCCTGTTAGAAGGCGGAGTCCTGGGCGGAGCCGAACGGAGTGTACCACATAAACAGTAATAACAGGTGGAACACCCAACAACCCTAACCCCAACAGCAACGAGAGTAACATATATACAAGTACCCATAGTGGTGACCATCTATGGTTCACCACACTATGTTCTTATATTTAAGAGTTCATCATATTGCTCTGGGTCTGAGTCACATGTAGGCCAGACCAGGTAAGAATGGCAGATTTCCTTCCGTAAAGGATATTAGTGAATCGGATGGGTTTTTTCCGACAATTGACAATGGTTTTAATGTTTAATGTTGCCATGCTGCCTGCTATAGACTCTACTGCAGTTGTGAAATGTGGCCCTCAGAAACTCTTACACATGACATATTACAGCTAATACAACAATATATAACAATAATATAACAATATATATTAGGACGTGGAGGCTTTAGAGAGAGTGCAGAGAAGGTTTACCAGGATGTTGCCTGGTATGGAGGGTCTTAGCTATGAGGAGAGATTGGGTAAACTGGGCTTGTTCTCCCTGGAAAGACGGAGAATGAGGGGCGACTTAATAGAGGTGTACAAAATTATGAAGGGTATAGATAGGGTGAACAGTGGGAAGCTTTTTCCCAGGTCGGAGGTGATGATCACGAGGGGTCACGGGCTCAAGGTGAGAGGGGCGAGGTATAACTCAGATATCAGAGGGACATTTTTTACACAGAGAGTGGTGGGGGCCTGGAATGCGCTGCCAAGTAGGGTGGTGGAGGCAGACATGCTGGCATCGTTTCAGACTTACCCGGATAGTCACATGAGCAGTCTGGGAATGGAGGGATACGAACGAATGATCTAATTGGACCAATAAGCGGCACAGGTTTGGAGGGCCGAAGGGCCTGTTTCCTGTGCTGTACTGTTCTTTGTTTATAACCATTTCATTCTCCAGCTCCCTTCTGTTCTGCTGCATTGAATGTTATCCACTTTTTCCTGATCTAATAAACCTGGTGATTAGAAAGAAGAGTGTGTAACAGGAATGGGATTTAATATTCAGCTCAGACAGAAGAACAGCACCTGTCGGAGCTTTCCCTTAGCTGTTGGAGTGTAAGATTCAAGGGCCGGAATTTTCCGGCTGTTCACATCCTGCTGCCAATGAGGACAAAGAATTTGGTGCTCAGCCAAAACTCCGTTCACATCAGCGGGACTGGAGAATCCCAGCTGCAGGCGAGGTCAGAGAATCCCGACCAGTGTCTAATTTGAATTATTCACCACAAAGTCAGCGTTGGGACCGCAGTTGTTTAGATTTACATAGATGATTTGGAGTTGGGGACCAAGTGCAGTGTGTCAAAATTCGCAGATGACACTAAGATGGGTGGCAGAGCAAAGTGTGCAGAGGACGCTGAAAGTCTGCAAAGGGATATAGATAATCTAAGTGAATGGGCGAGGGTCTGGCAGATGGAGTACAATGTTGGTAAATGTGAGGTTATCCATTTTGGTAGGAATAACAGCAAAATGGACTACTATTTAAATGGTAAAAAATTGCAACATGCTGCTGTGCAGAGGGACCTGGGTGTCCTTGTGCAGGAATCTCAAGGAGTTGGTTTGCGGGTGCAGCAGGTAATTAAGAAGACAAATGGAATTTTGTCCTTCATTGCTTGAGGGATGGAGTTTAAAAACAGCGAGATTATGTTGCAGCTGTATAAGGTTCTGGTGAGGCCACACCTGGAGTACTGTGTACAGTTTTGGTCTCCTTACTTGAGAAAGGATATACTGGCACTGGAGGGTGTGCAGAGGAGATTCACTAGGTTGATTCCGGAGTTGAGAGGGTTGGCTTATGAGGAGAGACTGAGTAGACTGGTGCTATAGTCATTGGAATTCAGAAGAATGAGGGGAGATCTTAAACATATAAGATTATGAAGGGAATAGATAAGATAGAAGCAGGGAAGTTGTTTCCACTGGCGGGTGAAACTAGAATTAGGGGGCATTGCCTCAAAATAAGGGGAAGCAGATTTAGGACTGAGTTGAGGAGGAACTTCTTCACACAAAGGGTTGTGAATCTGTGGAATTCCCTGCCCAGTGAAGCAGTTGAGGCTACCTCATTGAATGTTTTTAAGGCAAGGATAGATACATTTTTGAACAGAAAAGGAATTAAGGATTATGGTGAGCGGGCGGGTAAGTGGAGCTGAGTCTACAAAAAGATCAGCCATGATCTTATTGAATGGCGGAGCAGGCTCGAGGGGCCGGATGGCCCACTCCTGCTCCTAGTTCATATGTTCTTAAATATCAAAGCACCATTTAGCCCATCAAGCCCACTGCTGCCAGCAATCGGGCCCGATCTGTTCTGGTAAAGTATAAAACTCACTCCAATGCCGTGGAATTAAAATATTACCATAAGATATAGCAGCAGAATTCGACCATTTGGCCCATCGAGTTTGCTCCACCATTCTTTTTATAGTTTATTTTATTAGTGTCACAAGTAGGCTTACATTAACACTGCAATAAAGTTACTGTGAAAATCCCCTAGTCGCCACACTCCGGCGCCTGTTCGGGTGAAGGGAGAATTTAGCACGGCCAATGCACCCTAACCAGCACATCTTTCGGACTGTGGGAGGAAACCGGAGCACCCTGTCAACCATGGCTGATACGTTTCTCAACCCCATCCTCCCGCTTTTTCCCCGTAACCTTTGATCCCCTTACCAATCAAGAACCTATTGACCTCTGTCTTAACTACACTCAGTGACCTGGACTCCACAGCTTTCTGTGGCAATGAATTCCAGAGACTCACCACCCTGGCTGGAGAAATTGTTCCTCTTGGATTTCTTTACTCTGAGGCTGTGCCCTCGCATCCTAGTCTTTCCTAGTAATGGAAACATCTTCCCCACATCTATCCAGGCCTTTCATTATTCTGTAAATTTCAATGAGATCCCCCTTCATCCTTCTAAACTCCATCGAGTACAGACCCAGAGTCCTCAGACGCTCCCCATACATGAGGCTTTTCAGTCCTGGGACCATTCTTGCGAACCTCCTCTGGACCCTCTCCAAGGCCACCACATCCTCCCTTGGATACAGGATCCAAAATTGCTCACAATATTCCAAATGTGGTCTGACCAGAGCCTCATAAAGCCTTAGCAGTACATCCCTGCTTTTCATAGAATCGTAGAATCCCTACAGTACAGAAGGAGGCCATTTCGCCCAGTGAGTCTGTACCGACCACAATCCCACCCAGGCCCTATTCCCGTAACCCCACACATTTACCCTGCTAATCCCCCTGACACTCGGGTCAATTTAGCATGGCCAATCAACCTAACCTGCACATCTTTAGGTTCTTGTATTCTCGATGACATCAGGGTACCTGTCGAGCTTCCAAACTCCATTATTCTGTCCCACCCAGTTATATTTTCTTACAACAGAATTTTCTCAGGAGTGCTCAGTCACCCTTTAATCCTGATGGAAGTTAGGCACAGTTTAAACAGAATTCAAACCATACTGTTGCAGGTAACAAGCAATAAAGCCGAGGATTTCCAAGGGAACACACCAGCTCCTCCTGGCAGGAGCTCGCCGACTGCTGTGTCTCATAGAGGGCCTGGTCAGGCCCTTTGCTGTTTATTTTCTGGATGTGGACTGTTCTGGGAAGGTTGGCTTTTGTTGCCCATTCCAAATGGCCCTGAGATATTAATGGTGGATGTCCTTTCCACTGTGAAAGCGTTCTCACTATCATATTTCCTCAACCAACTTTTATGGGATGTATTGCCCCTAATTGCCCATCCATTTCAGTGGGCCTTTGAAAGTCAACCACATTGCTGTGTATCTGGAGTCACATGTAGGTCAGACCAGGTAAGGACAGCAGATTTCCTTCCCTAAAGGACATTAGTATGCTGCTAATAAGTATATTGAATTTATTATATATGTAAACACCGTGTACACAGTTCACTGCAATTCTATTCCAGCATTAAAGTTCAGTAGACGACTGTTAAAAAATAGCCAATGGTAAATTGCTCTCTCTCTTCCATTTGGAGCAGACGCGATGGCCCAATGGGCTGCTTTCTTCACTGTAACAATCTTGTGATCCAGCCAATTTCCACCTCGATTGAACTTGCAGTAAACAAGCTGCTTCACCAGTGTCCATTCTCCATGACCCAGTAATCAGCAGTTTCACCACAGAAACGTTCTTTAATTCCTTGCGTAACTTTTTAAACAGTACTTTCTCACTTTAAGGAAATGCGATTATGCACAGTTTTCAAAGAGTTCTTATCGTGAAGAGGGTTACCTGAGCTTCCGAAATGAGTCAGGCCTGGGCTAGCTGGAGAATAATGAGAAATCAGTCAACTCGAACTGACAGGATTTTTCCTCTTATTATCATAAGTCCATTTAAGTTGCTTTTCTTGAGTGTCAGACTAGCATCTACTTACCATAAACTTACTGGCATTTCTCCAACAATTTCATGCATATTACAGACCAGTTTGAAATGGACCTGTCCATTCTATTCTCACCCACTCTTTGCATTCACAACTAATCAAATTGCAATATAATAACCCGTTTATTATCTGATCAGTCACAGGCTGCATCTTCATTCAGATGGAAGCGGCAATGTCGTAGTGACATGACAGAACAAGGGGAGGGGAGTGGGACACTCTGGTGTTAGTGAGATGTCTGACAGGAGGAGTTAATACTCCACCATACAGACAGAGCTGCCTTTGATTACACCAGCCCATTCAGCCCCTAATGCCAGCTGGTCTGCTGGAAAAAATCCTAGCGGTGTTAAAGGCACGTTGCAGATGGGATGGTGGGATCGCTCAGGTTCAAATTCTGTGCACCCCGCAACCGCTGCCAGCGAGAACGGAAAACTTGACACTCAGCCAAAATGCCATTAACTGTGATGCGACCGGAGAATTCCGGCCACGGCTGAGGTCGGAGAATTCTATTGTCGGTTTGGATCCTGACCGATAGCTGCCTCACCACGGTCTGTGTGGCATTTGCACGTTCTCCCCGTGTCTGCGTGGGTTTCCTCCGGGTGCTCGCCTGGTTTCCTCCCACACTCCAAAGATGTGCGGGTTAGGTTGATTGGCTGTGCTAAATTGTCCCTTAGTGTCAGGGGGATTAGTCGGGCAAATGTGTGGGGTATTGGGGATAGAGCCTGAGTGGGATTGTTGTTGGTGCAGGCTTGATGGGCTGAATGACCTCCTTCTACTGTAGGGTTACTATGATTCTATGGTATGGCTTAGCAGAGGCCTGTGAGTAAATGGCTAATCTTTGCACTGTGCTGGAATATTAAATAAATAGAGGGAACATTCAAAATGGAATGCACAATAAGTTTTAAAAACTGAATCTTCCAATCAGCTTTTCAAAATCCAACTAGAACACCGAATAACTGAAACCTTTTCCCACATTTTTGTAGATCTTGATGAAGACCAATGTAGGGCTTCTGTGTGGGAGATAGTAATCATGATGTGGAAACGCCGGCGTTGGACTGGGGTAAACACAGTAAGGAGTCTAACAACACCAGGTTAAAGCCCAACAGGTCTATTTGGTAGCAAACGCCACTAGCTTTCGGAGCGCTGCTCCTTCGTCAGGTGAGTGACAGATCTCCCACTCACCTGACGAAGGAGCAGCGCTCCGAAAGCTAGTGGCGTTTGCTACCAAATAAACCTGCTGGACTTTAACCTGGTGTTGTTAGACTCCTTACTGGGAGATAGTAAACCAGGTATTTTCAAAAACACCGGCCTGATGTGAGGAAAACCATCCCCATTCAGAACCCGTATCACCCTGACAGGGACACAATCCAACTGTCAGGAATACGATCCAACTGTTCGAAACACACTTTCTGAGGCAAGAACTCAACACAACTGACAGGAACGCAATCTGGCTGTCTGTAAGACATACGAATTGTCAGGAATCCAATCGGACTGTCAGGAACGCAAGCGGACTGCCAGGAATGTATTTAGACTGTCAGGAACACAGTAATATCACATCTCAATAGTGCTTCAGTTACTTTCATCACTTTACGAACGTGTCTCCAGAACTGTGGAGAGAAAGCTGCCCAAAATAATTCCAGAACTAAGACTTTCATACACATTAAGCAAGATTAATTCGCTATAGATCAAAAATACCATTACATAACAATGTCATCTGTTTGATGAATTATATTGAAATGTTTCATGCATTAAGGTGCCTGATAAATATATTATTATTAACATTGATAATGATATATGCTATGTCAGCCAGAAGTCATTACATTACCCATGTTGGAACTCATGACACAAATAGAAAAAGAATTGAAGTACTTCAGGTAAATTTCAAGAAAAAAATAAGGAAAAAGATTAAACAGGGTCTCGCAGCACAGTGGCACAGTGGTTAGCATTGCTGCCTCACGGCACCAGGGACCCAGGTTCGATTCCTGGCTTTGATCCGACTGTCTGTGTGGAGTCTGCACGTTCTCCCTGTGTCTGTGTGTGTTCCCTCCGGGTGCTCCAGTTTCCTCCTACAGTCCGAAAGATGTGCTGGTTAAGGTGCATTGGCCGTGCTAAAGTTCCCTCGGTGTACCCGAACAGGCGCCGGAGTGTGGCGACTCGGGGATTTTCACAGTAACTTCATTGCAGTGTTAATGTAAGCCTACTTGTGACACCAGGGTTAAAATAAACTTTAAAAACTTTTAAACTTTAAAGGGAATGACCTGACTCTAATGCCACGTGCTGGTACATAGTGAATCAGGGAGATAGTTTGGGTAAATGTGTGGCTGGAGAGGTAGCACAGGATGGAAGGTTTTTGGTTCCTGGGGCATTGGGATAAGGTTTGGGACTAAAGTTTTCATGGAGATGTTAACAAGTACTGTCGGAGAGAATGTAATCTGATTTGACGAGTTCAGGCAATCAGAAAATAACTGGTAGGAGCAGCAATGAGATCAGAGGATAGAAAATTTAAACATCAGTCAAATTGGAAATATTCTAAAAATTGCAGGAAGCAGAATGAGGAAAATAACAGCACTGTTGAAGGAGGTATTTAATTGTACGGATATTGATATCCATAGTGGAATTAATGCATAACAAGTTGTCACATGGGATTATGATGAGAGTGCATTAACAGAGACATGACTCTAACAAGGTCAGAAATAGCTTCTTCATATTCTTGCACATTAAGTATTCAGGAATACTGGAGAAGAAAGGGGCAGTTTTGATTAAAGATCATGTTATAGTTCTGAAGAGAAATGCTTACTACATGGTTCCAGAACTTGGCTCCTATCTTGCTTAAGTTAAGCTGTTTCTGTACTCTAAGGGTCTGACACATATAGGGTTAGTGTTGGACTGAGTACAATACCGCTATGCGCACACACAGACTAATGCATGCACGCGCACACCCTCATAATTGCCCTTATTTAACTTTAAAATACTAGCCTTGGACATACTGTTTTGTCTCTCCATCTGAATGTAAAATGCAACATATTACGATCACTGCCCTAGGGGCTCCTTTACTATGAGGTTATCAATTAACCCTATCTCATTGCAGAATACCAGGTCTAGTATAGCCAGCCCTCTGTTTGGCTCGAAAATGTTCCACCCCCCATCCCCCCACCAATCTATAACCCAGTCCAGTGTTTCAGATTGTGCCCTTCCATTAGAATCTGGAACTGGATTTTCCACTCCCGGCTGAGAAGCCGGTTGGGAGTCTGCCCACGAGAAAGCTGGTCCACCACAGCCAGTTTACCATTATTGAGGTGTTAATCGATTGAGTGTGAGACCTACATTAACATCTGCAGAGAATTTCCTGTCTTGGCTGCTAGGACTTTAACCTGGTGTTGTTAGACTCCTTACTGTGTTTACCCCAGTCCAACGCCGGCATCGCCACATCATGAGTCCCAGCAGTGGCAGGTTCAAACAGAGGCCATTGGTAAGTCGAGGGTTGGCAAAGCCTGACTGGCCGGCTCCTTTGGGAGAGTAAGGTGAGCGAGTGTTCGGGTTTGAGAGGCCAGGGGGAGTATTAAAGAGAGGGTATGACTTTGGGGAGGTGCCACCAATGGGCACAGGGGATCTGAAAATGAGGCCCCACTCCTTTGCCTGACACCAGCCCATGCAGTAAATCATAGAATCCTAGAATTCCTACAGTGCAGAAGGAGGCCATTTGGCCCATCGAGTCTGCACCGACCACAATCCCACTCAGGTCCTATCCCCGTAGCCCCACGTATTTACTCTAGCTAGTCCCCTTAACAGTAAGGGGCAATTTAGCTTGGCCAAATCAATCTAATCTGCACATCTTATGGACTGTGGGAGGAAACCAGAGCACCTGGAGGAAAGCCGCACAGACATGAGGAGAATGTGCAAACTCCACACAGACAGTCACCCAAGCTGGGAATCGAACCCGGGTCCCTGGCACTGTGAGGCAGCTAATGAGTGCCATCATGCCGCCCCTGCCAGGTAAAGCTGCCTGGCTACTGTTTGGCATGGCGTAAACAGCAGTGGGAGGTGAGATGAGGCACTTACATGACCATTAATTGCTATGCCGAGGGCCTTGGTGAGTCACTGCAGTGCATCTTGTAGATTATACACACTGCTGCCATGTGCATTAATGGTGGGTGGAGTGAATGTTTAAGATGGTGGATTAGGCATTGTCTGGGATGGTATCGAGCATCCTTAGTGTTATTGGAAATGCACTCATCCAAGCAAGTGGAGAGAATTACCACCAACTCATAAAATAGCACGCTGCATTATATGAGCGCCCTTCCAGCTTTCGTGCCACAGAGGGAATGTAAAATCCAGCCTAATAACTCCGTTTCTCTCTCCACAATGCTGACCGACTGAGTACTTCCAGCATTTTCTGTTTTCCTTTCAGATTTCCAGCATCCACAATATTTTCCGTTTCGATAAATGGCCCACTTTCCTGCCATAAGTGTCTAATGTTCTATGAAATCTTACCAATGCTGACACTGCTGCATGCAGTTAGTCAATCTCATGAACCGTCCGAGAGGGGGTCTAATGGTGACATCATTTTAAATTGCTGTATCACAACCAAGCCATTACTCCACTGCATTCTGGACTGCCACTGAATACTTTATTGAACCACATCGTTGTTTGGATCATCTATGATTAATAATTATTACAGAGCAACACATGGTAATCCCTTTGATCTGCTAAATATAAAATCAGACTGATAAAGATCACATGCAAATCACTCTATTTGTCTAGTCTATTTATCCAACTAAAGATACTGCGGCCTCACAGCACCAGGGACCCACGTTCGATTCCCAGACTGACCAGCTGGAATAATTGAATAATTGGATCGAATAATCGAATGCCTTTGGCTTGGCCAAACTTGCCATTAACAGGTCCTGGCAGCGGGTGACCAAGGGGTCATCTGACCCGACTGTCTGCCCCCTGCTTTCCTTTTATCTAGCCTACTTGTTATGCCCACACTGTCTGTGTGGAGTTTGCATGTTCTCCCCGTGTCTGTATGGGTTTTTTCCGGGTGCTCCGGTTTCCTCCCACAGTCCAAAAGACGTGCTGGTTAGGTTCATTGGCCATGCTAAATTCTCCCTCGGTGTACCCGGACAGGCACCGGGGTGTGGTAACTAGGGGATTTTAATAGTAACTTAATTACAGTGTTAATGTAAGCCTACTTGTGTTAGTAATAAATAAACTTCAAACTTAAAAGTAACTCATAGATCCTAATCAGCTCAATATTTAATGAGCGCTGTTGCATTGCCAACTATGAAAATTAAGCCACGTGAAAGAGATCTGCGCCTCAACTTTAATGAGTGATTGTTTGAATGTTGCATTGTCCAATAGTCCCATGCCATATGTGGTGAATGGCATTTCAGATTTGGAAATAAAAATGAATAATAGGCACGCTTTGGAATGGTAAGGTGAAAAGCAGTGGGTGTGATTGTTGTATGTGTTTTACTCCCAGGATAACCGGTCATAGTTGAAATGCTGAATTTCAGCACAAAGAAACTCGAGCAGCAGGGCATGGAGAGGGGAACGTCACCTTGATCAGACTGACCAGCTGGAATAATTGAATAATTGGATTGAATAATCGAATGCCTTTGGCTTGGCCAAACTTGCCATTAACAGGTCCTGGCAGCGGGTGACCAAGGGGTCATCTGACCCGACTGTCGGCCCCCTGCTTTCCTTTTATCTAGCCTACTTGTTATGCCCACAAAGAACTTACATAAATTTTTCAAAACCTGCTTCTGTTTTTATATGACTATGTTGACTCTTAATATGCAAATGTCCTGCTGCTCCTTAATAATGATTTGCAGCATTTTGCTAATGATAGGTATTAGACTAACTGGCCTATTGTTTCCAGCTTTCCATCTCTTTCAATGAATAGAGATATTCGGGGATATTATTATTTTATTTATTTTATTATTTTCACAAGTTGGCTCATATTAACACTGCAATGACATTATTGTGAAAATCCCCTAGTCGCCACACTCCTGTTCGGATGCACTGAGGGAGAATTTAGCATAGCTAATGCACCTAACCAGCACATCTTTTGAACTGTGGGAGGAAACTGGAGCACCTGGAGGAAACCCACGCAGACACGGGGAGAACATGCAGACTCCGCACAGACAGTGACCCAAGCCGGGAATCGAACCTGGGTCTCTGGCGCTGTGAGGCAGCAGTACAAACCACTGTGCTTTCCCAATCCGCTGGGACCTTTCAAGAAGTTCTCTTCCTGTTGAGGAGCACTTCAGCAGTCACGGGCATTCGGCCTCTGATATTCAGGTAAGCATTCTCCAAGGCGGTCTTCACGACACACGACGGCGCAGAGTCGCTGAGCAGAAACTGATAGCCAAGTTCCGCACACATGAGGATGGCCTCATTGGGTTCATGTCACACTATCTGTAATCCCCACAGCTTGCCTGGACCTGCAGAGTCTCACTGGCTGTCCTGTCTGGAGACAATACACATCTCTTTAACCTATCTTAATGCTCTCTCCACACACATTGTTTGTAACTTTAAGACTTGATTAGCTGTAAGTATTCGCATTCCAACCATTATTCTGTAAATTGAGTTTGTGTCTTTATATGCCCTGTTTGTGAACAGAATTCCCGCTCACCTGAAGAAGGAGCTTAAGGCTCCGAAAGCTTGTGGCTTTTGCTACCAAATAAACCTGTTGGACTTTAACCTGGTGTTGTTAAACTTCTTACTGTGTTTACCCCAGTCCAACGCTGGCATCTCCACATCATGACCTTTCAAGAATCCAGGGAATTTTGGAAGGTATGAAACAGGATGGAGAAAAGATTCACAAAATGAGGGACTTCAGTTACCTGGCAAGATTTGAGAAGTTCGGACTGCTCTGCTTGGGGGAGGACTGGCTTGAGAGATTTGATGGAGGTATTCAAAATCAGGAAGGGGGTGGACAGAGTAGATAGGGAGATAATGATCCCAGTGGCAGAAAACCAGAGGCACAGATTTAAATTAATTGACGAAGAAGGAATGGTGTCAGGAGGAAAAAGCCTTTCATGCATCAGGTGGTTAGGATCTGCAATGCACTGCCTGAGTGTGTGATGGAGGCTGGGCCAATCATGGCTTTCAAAATGTAATTGGATCATAATTTGAAAAGGAATAATTTGTGATGTTACGGAGAAAAGGCAGGGGAATGGCTGCAGATGAATTGATGATCAGATGGCCAGCACAGATGTGATGGGCTGAATAGCCTCTTTCTGTGCTATAACTATTCCATTATTCTATGAATAACCATTCCAGGTGAGGAAAGTAAAGCAACCCAACCAATCACGTACAGCTCCAATATAGTAAATGGCAAAGGCAGTGCCGGATTTAGACTTGGTGAGGCCTGAAGCTATATAAAGCCTGGAGGCCCCTTGTTAAAAAGTTACACCAAAAGGTCTCACAAAAGTGCTTCCCAAAACAGGACCTTGGGTTGCCACAAAAAAACTGAAAACATAATTATGTCTTTTAATTATTTAATAGCAAGGTATTTAAAGTGAAAAATACAAATTATTTTCAAATGAATGCATTTACTGATTACATATTTATCATTTGGCTGGCTTGATCTCTCTCATAGATTATAATATATACCCTGGAAACAATACTTAAATGTAATTTTAAAAATAATTTTAAGATACATTAATATATATACAAAACAGACTTTTAATTGCAATGGGCTTTCGCCAGTCAGAAAACCCACTAGAAGCTAGTGCTGCAGTTGATGTTGAAAAGAGCTTGCAGACAAAGCAGTAAACACAGCCAGTTGTTGGAGAGTACACTAGCCATTCCTGATCGTATATTTCACCATTTACTTTTCTGGACTGAGAAAGACCTTTTGAACAATATCTATCTTGATTTTTGAATGCCCGCTTTGAGATTTCAAATGGGCCGTTCCAGTGTTGACACTCTGAAGGACCCTTAAGGATCCAGTATGAGAGTTCATCCTTGGTTAAGACACCCCATTGACCGGCATCATTGAGTTTCATGAATTTTGTTGTTTCAACTGTGGATGTCGGCTCTGCAACACTCACATTTGCATCACTTCCAGTGTTTTCCTCAGCTGAGATTCCAGACTCCGTTGTCTCAGTAGCAGAGGCACTAGGCTGTGGTTGTTTTGGACTTTGCTGATCACCTTGGGTTTGTGGATCCTTATCTGTTTCTGGAGTAAAGTAACTGTCAACTTTTGGTAATTTTTTGAGTTGCTCTTCAAGCTGGTGCTTTCTTTTTCTTTTCTGGTATCCGCTCTTAAATGTTCTCTTCATTGTAAACCTTAGAATCATAGAATCTCTACAGTACAGAAAGAGGCCATTCGGCCCATCGAGTCTGCACCGACCACAATCCCACCCAGGCCCTACCCCCATATCCCGAGATATTTATCTACTAATCCCTCTAACCTATGCATCTCAGGACACTGAGGGCAATTTTAGCATGGCCAATCAACCTAACCCGCACATCTTTGGACTGTGGGAGGAAACCGGAGCACCCGGAGGAAACCCACGCAGACACGAGGAGAATGTGCAAACTCCACACAGACAGTGACCCGAGCCGGGAATCGAACCCAGGTCCCTGGAGCTGTGAAGCAGCAGTGCTAGCCACTGTGCTACCGTGCCGCCTTCTGAAATTTTGTGAGGCCCCTGCGGATTGTGAGGCCCTGAGCTGTAGCTTGTTTAGCTTATGCCTAAATCCGGCACTGGGCAAAGGGCAAGTAGTATCTGATCAGATCCTAAATGGAGAGTGGGGGCAGATTAGGATGGCGGCCAGAGTCTGGGTGTGGTAAATCTCACTGTGCAAATGAACATTCTCATCAATTACCGCGATGTTCACAACTGCGGAAACACAATTCCAGAAGCTCCTTTAGATTGTGGAGTGTCTGATAAATTCATGGCAGAATTCAAAACTGCGATGAAAGGGGAAGATTGCAGCCTCGAGGGTGAGGATCAAGGAACCGACACAGGCACAATGCACTGATTGACCTCACAGCTTGCTGAAGGAATTTATGGTTCTCTGATTACAAAGTTTCACACAGAATGATAGTAAATAGTGATATCAATTTACTTGTGAAATACCATGACTTGTACGAGTGTGGAATGTGTTTGCAACTAAAATTAATGCGTACAACTCCAGCCGTCACTGTCTTCATACCAGTGGCCAGTCAGTGATTTTGATCTGACAACACTGTAACAATGCTCTTTTTTGCTCGATCACAGCCTCATACGGGGTGGCACAGTGTCACAGTGGTTAGCACTGCTGTCTCACAGCGCCAGGGACCCGCGTTCAATTCCGGCCTCGGGTCACTGTCTGTGTGGAGTTTGCACATTCTCCCCCTGTCCATGTGGGTTTCTTCCGGATGCTCCGGTTTCCTCCCACCGTCCAAAGATGTGCAGGTTAGGTGGATTGGCCATGCTAAATTGACCATTAGTGTCAGGGGGATTAGTGGGGTAAATACGTGGGGTTAATGGGACAAGGCCTGGGTAGGAGTGCTGACAATGCAGGCTCGATGGGCTGAATGGCCTCCTTCTGCACTCATAGAGTCATAGAGGTTTACAGCATGGAAACAGGCCCTTCAACCCAACTTGTCCATGCCGCCAAGTTTTTACCATTAAGCAAGTCCCAATTGCCTGTGTTTGGCCCATATCCCTCTATACATTTTACCCATGTACCCATCTAAATGCTTTTTAAAAGACAAAATTGTACCCACCTCTACTATTACCTCTGGCAGCTCATTCCAGACACTCACCACCCACTGTGTGAAGACATTGCCCCTCTGAGCCCTTTTGTATCTCTCCCCTCTCACCTTAAACCTGTGCCATCTAGTTTCATACTTCCCTACCTTTGGGAAAAGATGTTGACTATCTAGCTCATCTATGCCCCTCATTATTTTATCAACCTCCATAAGATCACCTCTCAGCCTCCGACGCTCCAGGGAAAAATGCCCCAGTCTATCCAATCTCTCCTTATAACTCAAACCATCAAGTCCCGGTAGCATCCTAGTAAATCTTTTCTGCACTCTTTCTAGTTTAATAATACCCTTTCGATAATAGGGTGACCAGAACTGTACACAGTATTCCAAGTGTGGCCTTACCAATGTCTCGTACAACTTCAACAAGATGTCCCAACTCCTGTATTCAATGTTCTGACCAATGAAACCAAGCATGCCGAATGCCTTCTTCACCACTCTGTTCACCTGTGACTCCACTTTCAAGAAGCTATGAACAGGTACCCCTAGATCTCTTTGTTCTATAATTCTCCCCAACGCCCTACCATTAACTGAGTAAGTCCTGCCCTGGTTCAATCAACCAAAATGCATCACCTCTCATTTGTCTAAATTAAACTCCATCTGCCATTCATCAGCCCATTGGCCCAATTGATCAAGATCCCATTGCAATCCTAGATAACCTTCTCCACTGTCCACTATGCCACTCTTGGTGTCACCTGCGAACTTACTAACCATGCCTCCTAAATTCTCATCAGGTCTTTGATATAAATGACCAAATAACAGTGGACCCAGCACTGATCCCTGAGGCACACCGCTGGTCACAGGCCTCCAGTTTGAAAAACAACCCTCTGTCTTCTGTCATCAAGCCAATGTTTTATCCAATTGGCTACCTCACCCTGGATCCCGTGAGATTTAAGTGTGTGCAACAACCTATTACACTGCACTGTAGGGATTCTATGATATCCCCAGCCTCATGTCTTTACTCAGTCGTAACTCCCAGTCATTCATCGATAACTGAGCATAGGAGAGTCACATGCACTGTCTCTCTAGACCATTGAAATAGCCACAATCCTGTTGGATTTGAGAGGATTGCTGGGGGAATTTAATCTGGTCCCTCCATGCAGACTCTATAGTTAAGAAAGCCCACCAACGCCTCGACTTTCTCAGGAGACTAAGGAAATTTGGCATGTCTGCTATGACTCTCACCAACTTTTACAGATGCACCATGGAAAACATTCTTTCCGGTTGTATTATAGCTTGCTATGGCTCCTGCTCTGCCCAAAACCGCAAGAAACTACATGGGCAGTCATGAATGAAGCCCAGTCCATCACGCAAACTAGCCTCCCATCCGTTGACACTGTCTACAATTTCCGCTGCCTCGGAAAAGCAGCCAGCATAATTAAGGACCCCGCGCACCCCGGACATTCTCTCTTCCACCTTCTTCCGTCGGGTAAAAGATACAAAAGTCTGAGGTCATGTGCCAACCAATTCAAAAACAGCTTCTTTCCTGCTGCCATCAGACTTTTGAATGGACCTGCCTCACATTAGGTTGATGTTTCTCTATACCGTAGCTATGACTGTAACACTAGGTTCTGCACTCTCTCCTTTCCTTCCCTATGTATGGTATGCTTTGCCTGTATAGCGTGCAAGAAGCAATATTTTTCACTGTATATTAACACGTGTGACAATAATAAATCAAATCAAATCAGTTCAATGAGTTGCCTGTGGGGCTGGGGTGAATGGTCAGAGCTTTCTCTTCCTGCTGCTCTTACACATCATCGCTCACCTCTCTGAGGATTAATTACATTTCAGGTGATTTCTGAATGTTGCAACTTGAATGTGATGTGAGGAACATTAATGGAATCCGAGGAATAGAGCAGAGTGTGGAGGGTGGCAAGTTATTGAATTTACCTGTTTGCACTAAGATCTATTTCACATTGCACTGGAGGAAAAATGATTTGAAATCAGCAAAGGAACTTAATGAGATTTCACTCTCATCAATTTTCCAAAAGACAAAATGTTCTATTTTAAAGTGCTCACAATACTAGGTGACATTTCAGTTGTAACCTAACCCTCTTTGATCTTTCCCAGGACCTCCCTCTGCCCCAGTAAACGCCCTGTCCAGTGTGAATGGAACCTCGGTGACCATGGAGTGGAGCCCGCCCTCCAGTAACGGAGGAAGGAGTGACATCCGATACAACGTCGTCTGCAGGAAGTGTGCATGGGCATCAAGCCAGTGTGAAGCTTGTGGCAATGGGATTCGATTCAGCCCAAAGCAGATGGGACTGACTGAGCCAGCGATCAGCGTGGTAAACCTACTGGCGCACACCAACTACACCCTGAAGGTCGAGGCAGTGAATGGGGTCTCTGATCTCAGCCTGGAGCCCCGGCAGTTCATTTCACTTAATGTCACCACTAACCAGGCAGGTAGGAAAGTCAAGTCTCAATCAGCCTATCAGGAAGCCAGAGAAACACACTGAGCCCAATAGTAACAAGCCTGGACTTCCTACTTTAAAAGGAAGATTACAGACATTTCAATGTCCTCATTTAGGCAAAGTCTTAGAGGTTTACAGCATGGAAACAGGCCCTCCAGACCAACTTGTCCATGCCACTCAGATTTTACCAGTAAGCTATTCCCAATTGCCCACATTTGGCCCATATCCTTCGATACCCATCTTACCCATGTAACTGTCTAAGTGTTTTAAGACAAAATTGTCTCTAGCACTGCGTCAGGTAGTTCATTCCAGATACTCACCACCCTCTGCGTGAAAAAATTGCCCCTCTGGTTCCTTTTGTATCTCTCCCCTCTCACCTTAAACCTATGCCCTCTAGTTTTAGATTCCCCTACCTTCGGGAAAAGATGTTGAATATCTACCTTATCCATGGCCCTCATTATTTTAAAGACCTCTATGAGATCACCCCCTTGGCCTCCTATGCTCCAGGGAAAAAGTCCCAGTCTATCCAGCCTCTCTAACTCAAACCATCAAGTCCCAGTAGCATCCTAATAAATCTTTTCTGCACTCCTTCTAGTTTAATAATACCCTTTCTATAATAGGATGACCAGAACTGTACACAATATTCCAAGTGTGGCCTTACCAATGTCTTGTACAACTTCAACAAGACGTCCCAGCTCCTGGATTCAATGTTCTGACTAATGAAACCAAGCATGCTGAATGCCTTCTTCACCACTCTGTCCACCTGTGACTCCACTTTCAAGGAGCTATGAACCTGTATCCCTAGATCTCTTTGTTCTGTAACTCTCCCCAATGCCCTACCATTAACTGAGTAGGTCCTGCCCCAATTCAATCTACCAAAATGAATCACCTCATATTTATTTAAATTAAACTCCATCTGCCATTCATCGACCCACTGGCCCAATTAATCAAGATCCCGTTGCAATCCTAGATAACCTTCTTCACTGTCCACTATGCCACAAATCTTGGTGTCATCTGCAAACTTACGAATCATGCCTACTAAATTCTCATCCAAATCCTTAATATAAATGACAAATAACAGTGGGCCCAGCACTGATCCCTTGAGGCACACCGCTGGTCACAGGCCTCCAGTTTGAAAAATAACCCTCTACAACTATCCTCTGTCTTCCATCATCAAATCAATTTTGTATCTAATTCGCCAGCTCACCTGGATCCCGATAGATTTAACCTTATGCAACAACCTACCATGCGGTACCTTGTCAAAGGCCTTGCTAAAGTCCATGTAGACAACATCAACTGCACTGCCCTCATCTACCTTCTTGGTTACAACTTCAAAAAACTCAATCAAATTTGTGAGACATGATTTTCCACTCACAAAGCTATGCTGACTGTCAGTCCTTGCCTCTCTGAATGCCTGTAGATCTTGTCTCTCAGAATACCTTCTAACAACTTACCCACCACAGACGTTAGGCTCACCGGCCTATAGTTCCCAGGCTTTTCCCTGCAGCCCTTCTTAAAAAACGGGCAGAACATTTGCCACCCTCCCATCTTCATGCACCTCACCTGAGGCTGTCGATGATTCAAATGTCTCTGCTAGGGGACCCACAATTTCCTCCCTAGCCTCCCATAATGTCCTGGGATACATTTCATCAGGTCCTGGGGATTTACCTAACCTAATGCGCTTTAAGACTTCCAGCACCACCTCCTCTGTAATATGTACACTCCTCAAGACATCACTATTTATTTCCCCAAGTTCCCTGACATCCATGCTTTTCTCAACAGTAAATACTGATGAGAAATATAATTTAGGAAATGAATACACTCACCATTCATTGTTTTCATTTTTTAAGTTTAAAGTTTATTTATTATTGTCACAAGTAAGCTTACATTAACACTGTAATGAAGTTATAGTGTCGCCACACTCCAGCACCTGTTCAGGTATACTGAGGGAGAATTTAGCATGGTCAGTGCACTTAACCAGCCTGTCTTTCAGACTGTGGGAGGAAACCGGAGCACCCGGAGGAAACCCACACAGACACAGGGAGAATGTACAAACTCCGCACAGACAGTAACCCGAGCCGGGAATTGAACCCGAGTCCCTGACGCTGTGAGGCAGCAGTGCTAACCACTGTGCCACCATGTTTGTTAGCTTATGTAACTTGGGAACAACTATTTTTGCTATTCTTCCAACAAGAGTGATCAGCATGTGGCTTATATCAAAATTTTGGACTTGATACTTCCATTTCAAACAAATTGAAGCTCAAATTTTAAATGTGGAACTGATTGCAACATTCCCTCCTCACTGCTATCGACAGATTCACTTCTGAGAGAATCATAGAAACCCTACAGTCCAGAAGGAGGCCATTCGGCCCATCAAATCTGCACCGACAACAATCCCACCCAGGCCCTATCCCTGTAATCCCACCTATTTACCCTATTAATCCCTCTAACCTACGCATCCTGGGATACTAAGGGGCAATTTAGCATGGCCAATGCACCTAATCTGCACATCTTTGGAGTGTGGAAGGAAACCGGAGCCCTCGCAGACACGGGAAGAATGTGCAAACTCCACACAGACAGTGACCCAAGCCGGGAATCGAACCCAGGGCCCTGGAGTTGAAACAGCAATGCCAACCACTATGTCACCATGCCGCCCATTGGATAGGTCAGACACTCCCTCTCATTCTGTCCACTTTAACATTACTGAATGACACATGACTGGTTTTCTTTATCTGTTGATGGTTGGGCCAGGTTTCAGTAGAATATGCTCATCCGCCTTGACTGAGGCCTGAATTTCCACTCCAGGTTCGGGGTTGCAGAATCGGAACAATTCCGGCTCCGTAAACCCAACCCGGCAGACAGTGCCCTGGAAGTTTGGATTTTCATTCTGGGGAGGCGGGTGGAAAGGGGTTGGCGCCACCATCCCTGGAAAGAGTTTGGAGGTTTCTGGAGGCAGAGACAAGCTGGGCAGAAGGCCGGCCTTGCTGCTTCCCCACTTGGTTGATGATCTAAAAAGGAGTAAAACAAAAAAAAAGCTCTCCAACACTCACCCCTCTCACCCCCTCACCCTCCCACACACCCCCATGTCCCATCAATTCCAACCCATGCCACCTCATTCCCCCACCCACCCCCTGCATGTTTGCACATTCTCCCTGTGTCTGTGTGGGTTTTCTCTGGGTGCTCCAGTTTCCTCCCACAATCTGAAAGACGAGCTGCTTCGGTCCATTGATCCGAACAGACACCGGAGTTTGGCGACTGGGGGATTTTCACAGTAACTTCATTGCAGCGTTAATGTAAGCCTTACTTGTGACTAATGAATAAAGGTTTAAAAATGGCCCCCACATACCCTCCATATCAACCCATGCCCCCCACTCATCCCCATAGCCCTCTGTAGCCAATGGTGAAAACTCATGCCCCCCATCCACCACCCTTTTTACTTATCCCCTCCATGCCAGACCAGCCAGTATCCACCATATTTTAATCTCAGGACCCATCCTGAGATTAAAATAATGTTTTTTAATGTCTATTGATGAATGCAATATTTCAAAACAAAACACTGCCAAAGATTAAAAAAACGAATTCACAACATTTAACTTCCTTTAATCCCTTACAAAAACAAACACTTGCATTCATTGTCTCACTTTAAACACTTTATAAGCAATTGGAACTGTCAAACTGTGAACCGATAGGTGCACCACTGTGATAATGAAATCAATCATCCTATAACAGTAGCATATACATTTATATAAACAGACAGAGTGAAGTAACAAGCGGTTTTTAACAGCAGTGTTTTTGTTACATTTAAAGGGTAGGCGATTTAAATTCCTTGACAGCATGACACCCCGCTTTGACACCTACCCTTGACCTCACTCTTGACAATTGTCTTGACAACTCTTTTGAAAATGCCAGTGCTTGCTAATTCCAATGAGTTTGTGTACTTTCTAATGCACGTTCATGTCTAATTTCAACAATCCCAACCTCTCCCAGTGGGCATTATAACTCTCACAAAGGCCACCTCTCCAAAATGACACCTATAGCTGCCCCGGGACCAAATCCAAAAGGGTATATTACCCCTCCAAAAGGGTACCATAGAATCCCACAGTGCTGAAGGAGGCCATTCGGCCCATCAGTCTGCACCCACTCTCTGACAGAGTATCTTACCCAGGCCCTCTCCTCCACCCTATCTCTGCCACCCCACACATTTACCATGGCTAATCCATCTAACCTATGCATCTTGGAACACTAAGGAGCAATTTAGCATGGCCAATTCACCTAAGCTGCACACCTTTGGACTGTGCGGTGAAACTGGAGCACCCAGAGGAAACCCATGCAGACATGGGGAAAATGTACAAACTCTACATAGTCACCCAACGCTGGAATCAAACCCTGGTGCTATGAGGCAGCAGCGCTAACCACTCTGCCACCATGCCTTATTTGGTGAGAGCCACTTGACTCCTCAGAGTTGACCACTGTTACCAGCACACTATTTGGTCTGGTTTCACCAAGCATCTTGTGAATGTGAAATTAAATTATGTTTTTCAGAAAGTTAGCATGTTATCATTACTGAGTGTAAATGTTGGAGATGCTTAATGGTGCATTTGACTGGATTATAGTGGCTTTTCAGTTGCTGGACTACTGTTGTATTTCCATTTTTTGACAAGGAACATGAACATCACAAGCTAAGCCAGCATTTATTGCCCATGTCTAGTTGCCCTTGCGGCAACAGCATGTCTTCCTGGGCCATTTCAGTGGGTAGTTCAGAGTCAATCACATTTCTGTTGGCCTAGAGTCACATACTGTGTAAGGACGGCAGATTTCCCTCCCTGAAGGACACGAGTGAAGCAAATGGCTTTGAAAATATAAACTGGTAGTACGATGGTCACCATTACCGAGACTTGCTTTTCATTCTAGGTTTATAGAGTCATAGTCATAGGGTCATAGAGGTTTACAGCATGGAAACAGGCCCTTCGGCCCAACTTGTCCATGCCGCCCTTTTTTTTAAAAGCCCCTAAACTAATCCCAATTGCCCGCATTTGGCCCATATCCCTCTATACCCATCGTACCCATGTAACTATCTAAATGCTTTTTAAAAGATAAAATTGTACCCGCCTCTACTACTACCTCTGGCAGCTTGTTCCAGACACTCACCATCCTCTGTACACTTTTGTATCTCTCCCCTCTCACCTTAAACCTATGCCCTCTAGTTTTAGACTCCCCTACCTTTGGGAAAAGATATTGACTATCTACCTTGTCGATGCCCCTCATTATTTTTTCGACCTCTATAAGGTCACCCCTCAGCCTCCTACGCTCCAGAGAAAAAAGTCCCAGTCTATCCAGCCTCTCCATATAACTCAATCCATCAAGTCCTGGTAGCATCCTAGTAAATCTTTTCTGCACTCTTTCTAGTTGAATAATGTCCTTTCTATAATAGGGTGACCAGAATTGCACACAGTATTCCAAGTGTGGCCTTACCAATGTCTTGTACAACTTCAACAAGACGTCCCAACTCCTGTATTCAATGTTCTGACCGATGAAACCAAGCATGCCGAATGCCTTCTTCACCACTCTGTCCACCTGTGACTCCACTTTCAAGGAGCTATGAACATGCACCCCCCAGATCTCTTTGTTCTGTAACTCTCCCCAACTCCCTTCCATTAACTGAGTAAGTCCTGCCCTGGTTCAATCTACCAAAATGCATTACCTCGCATTTGTCTAAATTAAACTCCATCTGCCATTCATGAGCCCACTGGCCCAATTGATCAAGATCCCTCTGCAATTGGAGATAACCTTCCTCACTGTCCACCATGCCGCCAATCTTGGTGTCATCTGCAAACTTACTAACCAATGTCCAAAGATGTGCGGGTTAGGTTGATTGGCCATGCTAAAAATTGCCCTTAGTGTCCTGAGATGTGTAGGTTGGAGGGATTAGTGGGTAAATATGTAGGGATATGGGGGTAGGGCCTAGGTGGGATTGTGGTCGGTGCAGACTCGATGGGCCAAATGGCCTCTTTCTGTACTGTAGGGTTTCTATGATTTCTATGAACCATGCCCCCTATATTCTCATCCAAATCATTAATATAAATGACAAATAACAGTGGGCCCAGCACTGATCCCTGAGGCACACCGCTGATCACAGGCCTCCAGTTTGAAAAACAACTCGCTACAACCACCCTCTGGCTTCTGTCAAGAAGCCAATTTTGTATCCATTTAGATACCTCACCCTGGTTCCCGTGAGATTTATCTTTCTGCAACCACCTACCATACGGTTTATTTAATTCATGGAATTTAAAGCCCCCAGCTGCTATGGTGGAATTTAATCTCATGTCTCCAGATCATTAATCCAGCCCTCTGGAATATCCGTACTGTAACATAACCTCTATTCTGCTGTAGCTGGAATATTGGGCTAACTGGCTAATGATTGATCCGTTATATGTAACTCCAATTTGCTAATTCTTCAATGTGCAGACTAATTTGAGCTGTTTTATGCCAGTCGTATCTCTGTGTTTCCAGCCCCATCACAGATCTTGGTTGTCAAACAGGAGAACACCAGTCAGAACAGTGTGACTCTGATGTGGCAAGAACCAGACCAGCCCAATGGCATCATTCTGGAATATGAGATCAAATATTTTGAGAAGGTAAAACATTTCCTCCTGTGCTGTGTAATCTGAATCGTTACCTCATATGTCTCAGAAGAGAACTGGGTTCTGGGTTCAATTTATTGGCGTTTGAGTGAAAGACTTTTTCCTTATTCATTCAAGGGATGTGGGTGTCACTGGCTGGGCCAGCATTTGTTGCCCATCCCTAATTCCTCTTGAACTGAGTGGGTTACTAGACCATTTCAGAGGGGCATTTAAGCGTCAACCACATTGCTGTGGCTCTGGAGTCGCATGTAGAGCAAACCAAGTAAGGACGGCAGATTTCCTTCCCTAAAGGACATCAGTGAACCAGATGGGTTTTTATGACAATTGACAATGGTTTCATGATCATCATTAGGCTTTTTAGTTCCAGATTTTGATTGAATTCATATTTCACCATCAGACATGGTGGGATTTGAAACTGGGTCCCCAGAGCATTACCTTGGGTTTCTGGATCATTAGTCATGATCATATAGTCTACATCCTATATAGCTATGCTATGCTGGAGCTAACTCCAGTGGTTTTTTTTTTATTCATTCCTGGGATATGGGCATCGCTGGCTGACCAGCGTTTATACCTGATCCCTCGTTGCTCTTGGAGGGCAGTTGAGAGAGAAACACATTGCTTTGGCTCTGGAGTCACATGTAGGCCAGACCAGGTAAGAATGGCAGGTTTGCTTCCCTAAAGGACATTAGTGAACCAGATGGGTTCACTAATGGTTTGTCATCGAAGAACTGGCAGAGCAATATCTTAATATATAGTCACTGTGATAACTTACCATGAGGTAACTCTTATGCTCCCAACCAAGATGGCGCCATGTTACTTCCAGCCTGTTTACACTAGCGCTGCAGACACCGCCATCTTGTGTAGCATTTTGTGAAGGGGTGACATGTTACACACCTGCTTCAGGAGGACACTTGTGACATGCACATCGAGGTCAAATATTGTAGACAGGATGGTGATTGCAATGGGTGGAGCTTGCATGATACACACCCCATCCATTGGGACACCCAACAGGAAAACCTTAAACTGGAATGTTGGAGGACGCTCCAACAGTGATCCAGATTCTTAATTTCGTGGAGCCTGGAGGAGCAGGAGAGATAGAAGGTCTGGTTTAGTGATTAATAACTTACAAATTTTAAATGGTGGTGTTCAGGTCAGTGACACATTTTAATTGGCCACTCGTACATTTCTGCTCCTTTCTGAATTCCCCAAGCAAATCCCTGGGCCCAGTCGCCCACCTTTAAAATATCCAAAGCAGAATTTCCAATGATGAAGGTCCCTGAAGGACTAATTCCAGCTGACATTCCTCTCATCTTATACCTCAGAGTTCCAAGGCACTAGCAATCCCATCACAAGGCTAGAAATCTGTAGGGGATGAACAATCCTCTAAAAAAACAGTGCTGAAGCACCCATTTGTTAGTGACTCTTTCTGAGATTACTGGAATAATGCTTTCTTATGAAATATTTCCACTGGCCTCCTCCCATCTTCCACTCTGTAAGCTTAACTGATCTAAATCACTGCAGCCCACGCCCTGACTCACATCAAATCCCAATCATCCAACGTTCCCATGTTTACTTTCTAGTTTGATTCCCATTGCAGCAACAGCTCAATTTTAAATTTCTTATTGAGTTCAGAACCCTCCATTGCTTTGCCTCATCCGATCTCTATAATCTCCGACAGCCCTACAACCCGCTGGGACTTCTTTGCTTTTCCAATACTGGCCTCTTGTGTTTCTCCCATTTTAATCAGCTCACCAGCGGTGACTGTGTGTTCAGGTGCCTAGGCCAGAAGATTTGGAATTCCCTCCCTTAACCTCTGTAGCTCTCTATTCTCCTTTAAAATGCTTCATAAGGCTTGCTCACGCTTTTGGTCACCTTCCTAATAAAAGGTAATACATCCCCAAACATCTTCATAGAATCCCTACAGTACAGAAAAGGCCATTGGCCCTTTGGGTCTGCACTAACTCTCTGACAGAGTACCTTACCCAGGCCCTCTCCCCTGCCCCATTCCTGTAACCCCACACATTTACCATGGCTAATCCATCTAATCTACACATCTTTGGACACTAAGGGGCAATTTAGCATGGCCAATCCACCTAATCTGCACATCTTTGGAGGGTGGGAGGAAACCGGAGCACCCGGAAGAAACCCACACAGACACAGGGACAACATGCAAACTCCACACAGACAGTGACCCAAGGCCGGAATTGAACCCAGGTCCCTGGCGCTGTGAGGCAGTAGTGCTAACCACTATGCCACCATGTTGCCCTGGTTTGATAATGTTCCAGTAAAGCACCTTGGGAAGTTTTATTAAGTTAGAAACACTATATAGATGCCAATTGTTGTTGCTGATCTTGAGATCGAGAGTCAAAAAGCATTTAAAATAATGTCTCTAAGAGGGAAATAAGTTATTGTCACCTATAAAACTCGCTTGTGGATCCGTTCTTCTGTGTGAGGTGGAGTATTGAGAGCAGGACTTTCAACTACAGAATTGTGAACATCTGCTTAAAAAATGCTGAATACAACAAAGCAGACGTTTATACATGAGCTTTGCCTATTGGAGGGTCTGTCCTGAAACACACTATCTCAGCCACATTGTTATGAGGTGCTCAAACACAAGGGGCTGGATTTTCGTCAATGAAGCTGAAAGTTGGAGTCAGGAAATGACCTAACTTGGTAGATTCACATCCTTTTAAAAGACCCTCACCCACCATATTTTCCCCTCGGGAGTGGGATGGTGTCAAACCCATCACCTCCGGAGGCAGACCTGAGAAAGGCCAAATGTGAATTCCATGGCTGGCAAGTTGGAGAGATTTCTTTCATTAACTGAGACATTGGTCCAGTTGTAATGATACAGTTCAAGCCCTCAAACACCCTACATACCCTCCATTCCCCCTCATATCCCTGTGCCCTTCCCATGCCCCTAGGCCCTCATGTCACCTCCATGTCCCCTCAGACTCTCAATTCATGCTTCTCATAGCCTCTATACCCACTCTGTGCCCCATCCATTATAGGCAGACCTCAGGAGTCATCTCTTTGGAATGTATATGAAAAAATGATCTTCTAATATTGTAATAGAACTCCCACTCAAGCACACTTCATACCGAGAAAAAAGCTCTGATTTAAAGGAATCATTAAAAACAGTTAAATCGCCTAAAATGGTCATTCTCTGAAAGAACAAATAAACTCCTGTTCAGTAACCACATCAAAGATTGATAACCATTTCCTGATCTCTTAAAACTGCCAATCAAACAGTCTACACAGCTCCTTGCTTTGATAAGTTCTATAGATTTTGAAACTCAGCCTAGGATTCATGATGACTTCATTGTAAAAATAAACCTTTCTAAATGGAAAGAATAGAGACTATTAAAACTGAAAAAAAGATTGTATGCATCTTTCTGGAGCTACACCAGATGTCCTGTCAACCAATGCAGTCCAGGAGTAGGTGTTTGTTTATTTTCTTTTTGCTAAGTGAAAACTGAAGATTTCAGTTTTCAATTTAAATGGATTTTGGACATTTGATTCACTTCAGTTCATGGTCAAGAGCCCTCTAATCAATCATCATAGTGAAAACATATTTGACTTGCAATGCAACATCTAACTATTGAAATTAAAAGAACATTTTTTGTATTCCTAAGCCTGTCAATGGAAGAGTTCCAAGAGCAGGTTTTTAAAAAACTTTTTGTTCTCCACTTGAAACTGGGATTCTCCATGGTTCATGTCTACTTACAGAAGACACTTGACTCCACCACAATTGCAGGGCGGAGGTGAAACTATGTATTGTATGAATTAGACACATTGCTAAAGGCCTCCTGTAGCACTCATAAGAACATAAGAATTAGGAGCAGGAATAGGCCATCTAGCCCTTTGAACCAGTTCCACCATTCAATAAGATAATGGTTGATCTTTTTGTGGACTCAGCTTCACTTACCCGCCTGCTCACCATTACCCTTAATTCCTTTACTGCCTTAAAAACATTCAATGAGGTAACCTCAACTGCTTCACTGGGCAGGGAATTCCACAGATTCACAACCCTTTGTGTGACAAGGTTCCTCCTCAACTCAGTCCTAAATCTGCTCCACTTTATTCTAGTTTTTCCACCTAGTTCTAGTTTCACCCGCCAGTGGAAACAACTTCCCTGTTTCTATCTTATCTATTCCCTTCATAATCTTATATGTTTCTATAAGATCTCCCCTCATTCATTCCAATGAGTATAGTCCCAGTCTACTCAGTCTCTCCTCATAAGCCAACCCTCTCAACTCCGGAATCAACCTAGTGAATCTCCTCTGCACCCCCTCCAGTGCCAGTATATCCTTTCTCAAGTAAGGAGACCAAAACTGTACACAGTACTCCATGTGTGGCCGCACCAGCACCTTATACAGCTGCAACATAACCTCCCTGTTTTTAAACTCCATCCCTCTACTAATTAAGGGCAAAATTCTATTTTCCTTCTTAATTACTTGGTGTACCTGCAAACCAACTTTTTGTGATTCATGCACAAGAACACCCAGGTCCCTCTGCATTCCATCCTCTGGCTTATTCAAATCTCTTTTAGAAGATTCTGGGCACATTGTTCCTTTCTTAAAAGGAGATCTGATGGAAGTGTTCAAAAGGTTTGAATAAAATAAATCAGGAAACATTTTTTGTATCAATTAGTGATAGTCTAAATACAGGTCATCATTATGGAATTAGGTGTGATGGAGTTGGAAGAAGTTCCGATGGAATATAAACATTATATGCATAAGCTGGCGTGTTCGTGTGCTGTGAATCCTTTCTAGTAATTTAATATCGAAGAAATTAAAAGAGAGGCAGGAAATTAACTATTGCGCTTGCAGCAGGCAAATCAAATAATGGGTTGGCATAGACATTGAAGTTGGGGTGGTCAGTGGATCTCAAGGAGGGAGGCTGGAGAAAGCCCTGGCCCGCAGGCAGTGCTGGAAAATACTTCAGTGCATGATTGGGCTTCGGTCTCCCTGTGTGCTTGCTGGGTTTCCCGAGGTCTGCGAAACCCACCCCACAGTTAAAAGATCTAAAAGGGTTGTTAAAGTCTGAAGCAGCAATCTCATTATCATATTTAAATTAATGATTCGCCATTACCTCTTGAGGTCGGTTTACTCATCTGACCGCTCCCCCCCCTCAACCCACCTCCCCAACCAAACCATCCCAGTTAAATCAGAGTGGGCACATTTGCAATGACTTGAAGTCCGGTTTCAGGTATTTAAGAATTCAACCTCCCTCCCCATCCCGTACCTGTTCCGGGAGATCAGGGGCAGGATTTTGCGACCTCGCTCGCCCCGAAACAGGAAAGTCCCGCCTCAAGTCAACAGACCTTTCCATGGTCCACCCTTTCCACACCCCCCTTTCCCCCTCCCCCCCCACCCCCACCCAATTCCTGTGGCAGGCGGGCTGGTAAAATTTGACCCTGCATCTCCCCAGTGACTCTGTGATGTTATAATGTAACCAATGGTAACTTGCTGTGAGCTGACCCGGTAGACAATGTAACCAATGGCAAAGTGATTTGGTGGTCAGCTGACCAGGTAGTATAAATAAAAAGCAGATGGGGATTGTGGGGAGCTCGTGTGGCCCAGGGCGGGGCCTGAGTGTTGTGTAATGAAGTTTCTTTATTAAACCTTTTTTGATTTACTTTGTGAAGTTAGTTCTTTTATTGCTTACAATTGGAGTATCCTTACTGCCGGATGAACGTGTGAGATTATGCAGCAGCTCAATCAATACAGTTAGCAAAGCTGGAATGACTGAGGAGTTTCTATACTCTGTTCCGCTGTTTCATGTTTCTCTTTGATTCTGTCAAGCTGTGGTAAAGGTTTGTGGAAAAACGCAGAATGCAAAATAGCTATCAAAATCCATTTCACTGTGACAGCTCCTTCCTACATGTTAAAGTGAGTTGCTGTACCTGGTACACAAATCCAACATGGTAAACATAGTACAGAGCCTTAACTTTAGCTCCTGGATCCTCTCAGTCCTACACTTACAGCTACAACAATGAAATCAGACATCACACCACCTGGTCAGTCAGAATTAAAAGCTTTTCCTTCCGACTGTCAAAACATCCAATTACCAACTCTGGGAAGTAAAAATAACATTATTCAGATGTAGGATCCATTACAGCAACTAACCAGAAATGCACGAGATTTTGGAATCAGATCTGTGGTCTACTTCTGGTTCACACACATGCCTGTTTTGAAGTTTCTCTGTTGATATAAAGGCCGGAATTCTCCAATCCCGCCCACGACAGGGATTATCCAGTCCCGCTGCTGTGAATGGAGATTTAGCTGAGCACCACATTCTCTGTTCTCGCTGGCAGCCGTAGCGGGGCGTGCGAGACCGGAGAATTCCGGCCAAAGAGAGCAGTTGGAGATCCCATTCACTGGGAAGTTTTTACGGTGAACAAATAAGGGATACTTTGCAAGACCTTCTCAAACCACAAAGCTAATGCGAGGGGCCCGGGGGGATGGGGGGAGGTCTCCCATCAGTTTGTGTAGAACAGCAGAGAAGTCCCAGTCTGAGCATTTCAAAACAGAGCATATTCCTTTCATGCTGAAGGAAACATCACACTTGAGTTTCAGAGATTTAGGTGAGAGCACAGCAAGAGCCCAGAGACACAATGTTGCCTCTGATCATGACCCTGCCAACACCTGCAGATCTGACAATGGTGCAACTGCCTCCTATTGGAATAGTGTAGATTTGAGGGGCTTTAGATTGGTTTCTCTGGTCGGCGCAACATCGAGGGCTGAAGGGCCTGTACTGCGCTGTTATGTTCTATGTATCTTTGAGTCAAATCACTTTTAATCATGATCGCAGAAATTAAACCAGGCACCTTCTGGCCTGAATAACTCATTACCATCCTATGCAGTATCTTTACTCATCATTATCTTGATGACAAATGAATAGATTTGTATATCCTTGGGTCCATGATCTCACTGGGAGGATAGTATAGTAGTAACAGAGAGTTGGAACATGGACATCGATCTTCAATAATCTAAATTTCAGAAACACTAACCATAAAAACGTGATGTTTTAACTATCCCATTGTATCTAAAATGATGTTCAATCAGGATTTTCACCCATCTTGTTAGCAGTTTACAAGGTAACTGTCCCAAACTACCATTCCCCTCCAATGAAAAATCCTATTAGGCAAAGTTAAACAATACCCAGATTCACAAATAACATCTGAAAAGTCAAACCATGTATCATCAGCTCTCTAGTTTCATAGGAGATTGGTCTTGCCATATTTGGAATTTGAACAGGGCAGAAATTATCTATACTTTATTTCTCCCCATCAATACGGTGGCAAGGTGGCACAGTGGTTAGCACTCAGGGGCCCAGGTTCAATTCCCAGCTTGGGCCACTGTCTGTGCGGAGTCCTCACATTCTCCCCATGTCTGTATGCGTTTCCTTTGGGTGCTCTGGTCTCCTCCCACATTTTGAAAGACGTGCTGGTTAGGTGCATTGGCCATGCTAAATTCTCCCTCAGTGTACCCGAACAGGCGCCGGAGTGTGGCAACTAGGGGATTTTCATAGTAATTTCTTTGCAGTGTTAATGTAAGCCTACTTGTGACACCAATAAATAAACTCTAATATAGTTGGAGAATAGGAAAACAATGATGGGAGCAGCTTATAGGCTCCATAACAAAAGTCATAGTGTTGGACATAGCATTAAGCAAGAAATAATTAGAATTTGTAATCTAATAATTGTGGAGCACTAAACCTTCACTAAGACTGGACCATTAAAATTGGCAAAGGTAGTCATAGAATCGTAGAATCTCTACAGTGCAGAGGAGGCCAATTGGTCCATCGAGTCTGCACTGACTCTGACAGAATATCTTACCCAGGCCTTCTCTCCCGCCCTATCTCCATTACCCCATGTATTTACCATAGCTAATCCACCGAACCTACACATCTTGGGACACTAAGGAGCAATTTAGCATGACCAATCCACATGACCTGCACTTCTTTGGACTGTGGGAGGAAACCGAAGCAGCTGGAGGAAACCCACACAGACACTGGGTGAATGGGCAAATTCCATTAGGTCACCCAGGGCCGGAATTGAACCCGGGTCCCTGGAGCTGCAAGACAGCAGTGCTAACCACTGTGCCACCGTGCTGCCCTGGAAGATCTGTTTTTAGAATGTTTTTGTGACAGTTTGTGGAAGTAATATGTTGTGGAACCAACTAGGGATATAGCTATTTTATAACTAGTACTGTGTGTAATGAGGCAGGTTTAATTGGTTCATTATATTCTAAATGATCCCCTGGGAAAAGTGGTCATAATACAATTGAATTGCATATTATGTTTGAGAGCAACATATTGCATTCCCAAATAACAACCCTAGACTTAAAGCCGATTACATGTGCATGAGACAAAAGCTGACTAAGGCTTATTAGAATCGGAGGGGCGGCACGGTAGCGCAGTGGTTAGCACTGCTGCTTCACAGCTCCAGGGTCCCGGGTTCGATTCCCGGCTCGGGTCACTGTCTGTGTGGAGTTTGCACATTCTCCTCGTGTCTGCGTGGGTTTCCTCCGGGTGCTCCGGTTTCCTCCCACAGTCCAAAGATGTGCGGGTTAGGTTGATTGGCCAGGTTAAAAATTGCCCCTTAGAATCCTAAAATGTGTAGGTTAGAGGGATTAGTGGGTAAATATGTGGGGGTAGGGCCTGGGTGGGATTGTGGTCGGTGCAGACTCGATGGGCCGAATGGCCTCCTTCTGCACGGTAGGGTTTCTATGATTTCTATTAGATAAATAGACTTAAATGTATGGTGGTAAATATATAGTGGGAAATATTCAAAGAAACAATTCAAAATGTTCAACAAATATGTATTTGAATATTGGTAAAAAGAAAGACATGCTGCTGAAGTTTTTCACCTTGCACTCATCAGGACAAACTCAAGAATGCCAAATTTCAAACAATCATAACAACTTTTACTACAGGAGTAAAGGGTTGGCAAGTCAACTCTGATTGGCCAAGGTGTTGCCATTGAGATAATAATGAGAAACAATATGTTCCCTAAGCTCCCGCGTAATTAAAAAAATGCAAACCTTTAACACATTTCTTTTACATATATTACTAATATTTATTCCATTAAAAACAGGCTCTACAGGTCAATTAATCTGACATTTATCAGGAAAATGCTGAAATTTATTATTAAGGAAGTCTTAACAATGCAGTAGGAAAACTATATTATGATCAGACTGAATCAACATGGATTTACCAAATGTTTGACAATTATAATAAAATCTTTTGAGGATGTAATGAGGAGATTAGATAAAGGGCAGTCAGTAGATATGGCATACTTAGAGTTCCAAAAGGCATATGGTAAGGTGCCACACAATCGGTTAATGCACACGATAGGGGCTCATGGAGTTGGGAGTAATATATTAGCATAGATGGAATTATTAGTTAACTGGCAGGAAGCAGAGAGTGGGTATAAATGGGGCATTTTGAATTTGGCAGGTTTAACTAGTAGAATGCCTTAAGGATAAATCCTATGGCTTCAGCTATTTGCAAGCTATGTTAATTATTTAGATGAAGAAACCCAGAATAGTGAATCCAACTTTAATAATGATACAAAGCTAGGTGGGAATGTGAGCTGTAGGGAGGATATAAAAGTGTTTACAAAGAGATATGGACAGGTGAGTGGTCAACAAGGTGGTAGGTGGGATATAAGGTAGGGAAGGTGAGGTTATTTATTTTAGCAGTAAGAATAGAAAAGCAGAATATTTTCTAAATGTTGATGTTTAGAAAGACTAGGATATACTTGCACAAAGAACATAGAAAGTTAGCATGCAGGTGGAGCACACAATATGGAAAGAAAATACCATATTGCCTTTATTGCAAGGAGCTTGGTGTATAAAGACAAGGCTTGTTAATTGTTTAGGACTTTGATGACCTGAAATACAGTATGCAGTTTCAGTCTCCATACTGAAGGAAGGATATACTGGCCTTAGAGGTGATACAGTGAATGTTCACTAGCATTGGTCCCTGCTATGACAACCAATTGGTTGCTGGGCTGTCCTATGATGAAAGGCTCAGTAAGTTGGACCTGTATGCCCTGGGGTTTGGAAGAATGAGAGGCAATCTCATTGAAACATACAAGATCCTGTTGCGGCTTGACAGGGTAGACACTAGGGGAGACAGTGGCCAAGTGGTGCAGTGGTATTGTCACTGGACTAGTAATCCAAGGACCCAGAGCAAGATCTGGGGACCCAGATTCAAATCCCACCACGGCAGATGATGAAATTCGAATTCACTAAAAATCTGGAATTAAAAGTCAAATGGTGACCATTAAACCATTGTCGATTGTTGTAAAACCCCATCTGGCTCACTAATGCTCTTTAGGGAAGGGAATCATGGCCTACACATGACTCTGGACCCACAGCAATGTGGTTGACTCTCAATTGCGTCTGAAATGGAGGGCAGTTAGGGACGGAAATGAAATGCTGGCCCAGCCAGCGACACTCAAGTCCCGAAAAATGAATTTTTAAAAGAAGATTGTTTTCACGGCTGGGGAATCTAGAAGGCGGATCTCAGGGTAAGGGGTCAATTATTTATATCTGGAATCGGGAAACATTGTTCATTCAGAGAGCTGTGAATCTTTGGCATTGTCTATTCCAGGGGGTTGTGGATGCTCCATTATTGAGTATATTTAAGGCTGGGACTGACAGGTTTTTGGTCTCTTGGGCAAGTCGAGGGATGTGGGAGTGGGTGGGAAAGTGGAGTTGAGTAGGGGAACACGCTGATCATGTTGAATTGCAGAGCAGGTTAGAGAGGCCGAATGTTCCATTCCTCTCGGTTCCTCTGTTTTTACTCTGTGCTTTTGCAAAAGTGTAGTTTATTCATAAAATATCTGGAAGAGCATTACACAAAGTGCAATGATGTTTAAATTGTCTACATAGATCATTTTGCACTCTGAGGTGCTTCAACACAATTATGATACATGTAATATTCACTGTATATCCCCAGGGGGTCTATACAATTTCCAGCCCCTTAGTGCACGATGGTTAAGCAGCGAATGTTCCCCATCATGCCTCTGCAACGTCTGTCCCAACTCAGTGCATAATCCCAAACTTTAGAATGTGCCAGTCTACAACAATAGGAAATAGGAGCAGGAGTAGGACATTCGGCCCTTCAAGCCTGCTCCACCATTCAACATTATCATTGCTGATGCTCTCTCCCAATGCAAACCCCCGTAGCCATTGATACCTTTAGAATCTCAAAATCTATCGATCTCTTTCTTAAATATATTCAGTGACTTGGCCTCCCCAGCCTTCTGTGGTAGAGAATTCCACAGGTTCACTATACTCTGAGTGAAGAAATTTCTCCTCATCTCAATCCTAAATGGCCTACACAGAATTCTGAGTTACAGTCAGAGGCAGCTGCTTGTACTGGTGGACCAGCAGATTTCGGGCAGACCAAAGAGCGCCTTCCACCGAGTTGATGACCCTCCAGCCGCAGCTGATGCTTGTCTCAGTGTACGTCCCTGGGAACAGCTTGTCGAGCACAGAGTCCTGCTCAGGATGAACCTCGACAAATACCACTGTATCTCTCTCCAGATACAGGGGCGGCACGGTAGCACAGTGGTTAGCACTGCTGCTTCACAGCTCCAGGGACCTGGGTTCGAATCCCGGCTCGGGTCGCTGTCTGTGTGGAGTTTGCACATTCTCCCCGTGTCTGCGTGGGTTTCCTCCGGGTGCTCCGGTTTCCTCCCATAGTCCAAAGATGTGCGGGCTAGGTTGATTGGCCATTCTAAATTGCCCCTTAGTGTCCCGGGACGCATAGGTTAGAGGGATTAGTGGGTAAATATGTAGCGATATGTGGATATGGCCTGGGTGGGATTGTGGTTGGTGCAGACTCGATGGGCCGAATGGCCTCTTTCTGCACTGTAGGATTCTATGATTCTATGAAGATCTTCCTTGCAAAGGCACGTTACACCACAGCCATTTGAGGGCAACATGCGGAGAGGGTGAGACTCCGAATATATGGGAAGGATCTGACGCAAAGTGCCTTTCCTATCACCAGCTAGGTCTTGGAGCATGTTTGAAAGTTCTTTTGATAAGGCATTCTGCCAAATCAATTTGACGCCCGCTCCCATATTATTTTTCCTTTATTCTATACAGATCACCGCTAAAAGTGAGTCCTTGGTCTCTAGACCCAGAGTAAATCTTTAACTGCCCAATATCTAAGTCAATGTGATATACCCAGGGTTTGAACTGTGACCCCTCGTCACTATTCCATCTTATTGGATAGACCACTTGCAGCCACTTAGGTTCTGGCTGTTAATTGTGACTGAGTGCAAAAAAACAGACCGTGCTTGAAGCTGCCAACAGCTAGACTAATTTATTCAACATGGAATGAATAAATTACAGGGAAATTACAACACCAAAACAGGGCAATCAGCCTAACCAGCTCATTTGGCCATTTATCTTCCACACGAGTGGTGACATGTCGGGTAATTTCAATCAAACCTAGCAGGCAGGAAATTGATAGGATTGGATCGGGCGTCTGTTTTACATCCATCCAATTTCACTCCGCATCGCCTTCACGGGATTACAAACAACAAATTCCGCACAGAGATTGAATTCTGTTCAAAGTGTGGATCAACTTGCATTTTACCTAAAGATGAAATGGATAGAAGCTTGTGTTGCAAAGTTTTAGAAAAAATTCTTTCCGTCTCCAGTGTGGCATTGCATTGCGTTCCTGCTTTGTCACAGTGCTGCACATGTCAGCTGCTCACCTTGGTGTCATTCTGATTATCTAGTCGCTCACACAGACTTTGTGACAGTTTGCCCTCGATTGTTGTTGACAGCTCTGAGTTGAACATTTGCCTTTTGTGTTGACCCACACGACACAACTGACAATATCAGTACATCGTGTAATGGACTGTCAAGTCCAAACACTTCAGCAGTTTATTAGAGAAGTTTATAATTTCGATTGCATTAAGTATGTGCCAAGGCTCGATCTAATGCTGAGTGACACGGAGACAGTTCACCAGCAACACTGTGGGAAAAAAAGCACTATTTAATCTCCATTTTTATCCACGGACAGCCATGTAAAATGTTTGTACAATTTAAGAGTAAACAAATAAGAGGCTGCCTCGGATGGTTTCCAGATCGCATTGTTCATTAAAAAGGTGTGAAAAGATCTTCAGTTACTTCAGGAGATGAGTTCCAAGTTTGAGAAAGGCTGACAGAGTGTGGAGGAACTGATACCACCGCACAGTGAGGGGGAGTTACACAGACTGACCCACCGCACAGTGAGGGGGAGTTACACAGACTGACCCACCGCACAGTGAGGAGGAGTTACACAGACTGACCCACCGCACAGTGAGGGGGAGTTACACAGACTGACCCACCGCACAGTGAGGGGGGGTTACACAGACTGACCCACCGCTCAGTGAGGGGGAGTTACACAGACTGACCCACCGCACAGTGAGGGGGAGTTACACAGACTGACCCACCGCACAGTGAGGGGGAGTTACACAGACTGACCCACCGCACAGTGAGGGGGGGTTACACAGACTGACCCACCGCTCAGTGAGGGGGAGTTACACAGACTGACCCACCGCACAGTGAGGGGGGGTTACACAGACTGACCCACCGCTCAGTGAGGGGGAGTTATACAGACTGACCCACCGCACAGTGAGGGGGAGTTACACAGACTGACCCACCGCACAGTGAGGGGGAGTTACACAGACTGACCCACCGCACAGTGAGGGGGAGTTACACAGACTGACCCACCGCACAGTGAGGGGGAGTTACACAGACTGACCCACCGCACAGTGAGGGGGGGTTACACAGACTGACCCACCGCTCAGTGAGGGGGAGTTACACAGACTGACCCACCGCACAGTGAGGGGGGGTTACACAGACTGACCCACCGCTCAGTGAGGGGGAGTTATACAGACTGACCCACCGCACAGTGAGGGGGAGTTACACAGACTGACCCACCGCACAGTGAGGGGGAGTTACACAGACTGACCCACCGCACAGTGAGGGGGCTTACACAGACTGACCCACCGCTCAGTGAGGGGGAGTTACACAGACTGACCCACCGCTCAGTGAGGGGGAGTTACACAGACTGACTCTCCACACAGTGAGGGGGAGTTACACAGACTGACTCTCCGCACAGTGAGGGGGAGTTACACAGACTGACCCACCGCACGGTGAGGGGGAGTTACACAGACTGACCCACCGCACCGTGAGGGGGAGTTACACAGACTGACCCACCGCACGGTGAGGGGGAGTTACACAGACTGACTCTCCACACAGTGAGGGGGAGTTACACAGACTGACCCACCGCTCAGTGAGGGGGAGTTACACAGACTGACCCACCGCTCAGTGAGGGGGAGTGACACAGACTGACTCTCCGCACAGTGAGGGGGAGTTACACAGACTGACTCTCCGCACAGTGAGGGGGAGTTACACAGACTGACTCTCCACACAGTGAGAGGGAGTTACACAGACTGACTCTCCGCACAGTGAGGGGGAGTTACACAGACTGACTCTCCACACAGTGAGGGGGAGTTACACAGACTGACTCTCCGCACAGTGAGGGGGAGTTACACAGACTGACTCTCCACACAGTGAGGGGGAGTTACACAGACTGACTCTCCACACAGTGAGGGGGAGTTACACAGACTGACTCTCCGCACAGTGAGGGGGGGTTACACAGACTGACCCACCGCACAGTGACGGGGAGTTACACAGACTGACCCACCGCACAGTGAGGGGGAGTTACACAGACTGACCCACCGCACAGTGAGGGGGAGTTACACAGACTGACTCTCCACACAGTGAGGGGGAGTTACACAGACTGACCCACCGCACAGTGAGGGGGAGTTACACAGACTGACTCTCCACACAGTGAGGGGGAGTTACACAGACTGACCCTCCACACAGTGAGAGGGAGTTACACAGACTGACTCTCCGCACAGTGAGGAGGAGTTACACAGACTGACTCTCCGCACAGTGAGGGGGAGTTACACAGACTGACCGACCGCACAGTGAGGGGGAGTTACACAGACTGACTCTCCGCACAGTGAGGGGGAGTTACACAGACTGACTCTCCACACAGTGAGGGGGAGTTACACAGACTGACCCACCGCACAGTGAGGGGGAGTTACACAGACTGACCCACCGCACAGTGAGAGGGAGTTACACAGACTGACTCTCCACACAGTGAGGGGGAGTTACACAGACTGACTCTCCGCTCAGTGAGAGGGAGTTACACAGACTGACCCACCGCACAGTGAGGGGGAGTTACACAGACTGACTCTCCGCTAAGTGAGAGGGAGTTACACAGACTGACTCTCCGCACAGTGAGGGGGAGTTACACAGACTGACCCACCGCACAGTGAAGGGGAGTTACACAGACTGACTCTCCACACAGTGAGGGGGAGATACACAGACTGACCCTCCACACAGTGAGGGGGAGTTACACAGACTGACTCTCCGCACAGTGAGGGGGAGTTACACAGACTGACTCTCCGCACAGTGAGGGGGAGTTACACAGACTGACCCACCGCACAGTGAGGGGGAGTTACACAGACTGACCCACCGCACAGTGAGGAGGAGTTACACAGACTGACTCTCCGCACAGTGAGGGGGAGTTACACAGACTGACCCACCGCACAGTGAGGGGGAGTTACACAGACTGACCCACCGCACCGTGAGGAGGAGTTACACAGACTGACCCACCGCACAGTGAGGGGGAGTTACACAGACTGACCCTCCACACAGTGAGGGGGAGTTACACAGACTGACTCTCCGCACAGTGAGGGGGAGTTACACAGACTGACCCACCGCACCGTGAGGAGGAGTTACACAGACTGACTCTCCGCACAATGAGGGGGAGTTACACAGACTGACTCTCCGCACAGTGAGGGGGAGTTACACAGACTGACTCTCCGCACAGTGAGGGGGAGTTACACAGACTGACCCACCGCACAGTGAGAGGGAGTTACACAGACTGACCCACCGCACAGTGAGGGGGAGTTACACAGACTGACTCTCCGCACAGTGAGGGGGAGTTACACAGACTGACCCACCGCACAGTGAGGGGGAGTTACACAGACTGACCCACCGCACGGTGAGGAGGAGTTACACAGACTGACACTCCGCACAGTGAGGGGGAGTTACACAGACTGACCCACCGCACGGTGAGGAGGAGTTACACAGACTGACTCTCCGCACAGTGAGGGGGAGTTACACAGACTGACTCTCCGCACAGTGAGGGGGAGTTACACAGACTGACCCACCGCACAGTGAGGGGGAGTTACACAGACTGACCCACCGCACAGTGAGGGGGAGTTACACAGACTGACCCACCGCACGGTGAGGAGGAGTTACACAGACTGACCCACCGCACAGTGAGAGGGAGTTACACAGACTGACCCACCGCACGGTGAGGAGGAGTTACACAGACTGACCCTCCGCACAGTGAGGGGGAGTTACACAGACTGACCCACCGCACAGTGAGAGGGAGTTACACAGACTGACCCACCGCACAGTGAGGGGGAGTTACACAGACTGACTCTCCGCACAGTGAGGGAGAGTTACACAGACTGACCCACCGCACAGTGAGGGGGAGTTACACAGACTGACTCTCCGCACAGTGAGGGGGAGTTACACAGACTGACTCTCCGCACAGTGAGGGGGAGTTACACAGACTGACTCTCCGCACAGTGAGGGGGAGTTACACAGACTGACTCTCCGCACAGTGAGGGGGAGTTACACAGACTGACCCACCGCACAGTGAGGGGGAGTTACACAGACTGACTCTCCGCACAGTGAGGGGGAGTTACACAGACTGACTCTCCGCACAGTGAGGGGGAGTTACACAGACTGACTCTCCGCACAGTGAAGGGGAGTTACACAGACTGACTCTCCGCACAGTGAGAGGGAGTTACACAGACTGACTCTCCGCACAGTGAGGGGGAGTTACACAGACTGACTCTCCGCACAGTGAGGGGGAGTTACACAGACTGACCCACCGCACAGTGAGAGGGAGTTACACAGACTGACCCACCGCACAGTGAAGGGGAGTTACACAGACTGACCCACCGCACAGTGAGGGGGAGTTACACAGACTGACCCACCGCACAGTGAGAGGGAGTTACACAGACTGACCCACCGCACAGTGAGGGGGAGTTACACAGACTGACCCACCGCACAGTGTGGGGGAGTTACACAGACTGACTCTCCGCACAGTGAGGGGGAGTTACACAGACTGACCCACCGCACAGTGAGAGGGAGTTACACAGACTGACCCACCGCACAGTGAGGGGGAGTTACACAGACTGACCCACCGCACAGTGTGGGGGAGTTACACAGACTGACTCTCCGCACAGTGAGGGGGAGTTACACAGACTGACCCACCGCACAGTGAGGGGGAGTTACACAGACTGACTCTCCGCACAGTGAGGGGGAGTTACACAGACTGACTCTCCACACAGTGAGGGGGAGTTACACAGACTGACTCTCCGCACAGTGAGGGGGAGTTACACAGACTGACCCACCGCACAGTGAGGGGGAGTTACACAGACTGACCCTCCGCACAGTGAGGGGGAGTTACACAGACTGACTCTCCGCACAGTGAGGGGGAGTTACACAGACTGACTCTCCGCACAGTGAGAGGGAGTTACACAGACTGACCCACCGCACAGTGAGGGGGAGTTACACAGACTGACCCACCGCACAGTGTGGGGGAGTTACACAGACTGACTCTCCGCACAGTGAGGGGGAGTTACACAGACTGACCCACCGCACAGTGAGAGGGAGTTACACAGACTGACCCACCGCACAGTGAGGGGGAGTTACACAGACTGACCCACCGCACAGTGAGAGGGAGTTACACAGACTGACCCACCGCACAGTGAGGGGGAGTTACACAGACTGACCCACCGCACAGTGTGGGGGAGTTACACAGACTGACTCTCCGCACAATGAGGGGGAGTTACACAGACTGACCCACCGCACAGTGAGAGGGAGTTACACAGACTGACCCACCGCACAGTGTGGGGGAGTTACACAGACTGACTCTCCGCACAGTGAGGGGGAGTTACACAGACTGACCCACCGCACAGTGAGGGGGAGTTACACAGACTGACCCACCGCACAGTGTGGGGGAGTTACACAGACTGACCCACCGCACAGTGAGGGGGAGTTACACAGACTGACCCACCGCACAGTGAGGGGGAGTTACACAGACTGACCCACCGCACAGTGAGGGGGAGTTACACAGACTGACCCTCCGCACAGTGAGGGGGAGTTACACAGACTGACTCTCCGCACAGTGAGAGGGAGTTACACAGACTGACCCACCGCACAGTGAGGGGGAGTTACACAGACTGACCCTCCGCAAAGTGAGAGGGAGTTACACAGACTGACTCTCCGCACAGTGAGAGGGAGTTACACAGACTGACCCACCGCACAGTGAGGGGGAGTTACACAGACTGACTCTCCGCACAGTGAGAGGGAGTTACACAGACTGACCCACCGCACAGTGAGGGGGAGTTACACAGACTGACTCTCCGCACAGTGAGAGGGAGTTACACAGACTGACTCTCCGCACAGTGAGGGGGAGTTACACAGACTGACTCTCCACACAGTGAGAGGGAGTTACACAGACTGACCCACCGCACAGTGAGGGAGAGTTACACAGACTGACCCACCGCACGGTGAGGGGGAGTTACACAGACTGACCCTCCACACAGTGAGGGGGAGTTACACAGACTGACCCACCGCACAGTGAGGGGGAGTTACACAGACTGACTCTCCGCACAGTGAGAGGGAGTTACACAGACTGACTCTCCGCACAGTGAGGGGGAGTTACACAGACTGACTCTCCACACAGTGAGAGGGAGTTACACAGACTGACTCTCCGCACGGTGAGGGGGAGTTACACAGACTGACTCTCCACACAGTGAGAGGGAGTTACACAGACTGACCCACCGCACAGTGTGGGGGAGTTACACAGACTGACTCTCCGCACGGTGAGGGGGAGTTACACAGACTGACTCTCGGCACAGTGAGGGGGAGTTACACAGACTGACTCTCCGCACGGTGAGGGGGAGTTACACAGACTGACTCTCCGCACAGTGAGGGGGAGTTACACAGACTGACCCACCGCACGGTGAGGGGGAGTTACACAGACTGACTCTCCGCACGGTGAGGGGGAGTTACACAGACTGACCCACCGCACAGTGAGGGAGAGTTACACAGACTGACTCTCCACACAGTGAGGGGGAGTTACACAGACTGACCCACCGCACAGTGAGGGGGAGTTACACAGACTGACTCTCCACACAGTGAGAGGGAGTTACACAGACTGACTCTCCGCACAGTGAGGGGGAGTTACACAGACTGACTCTCCACACAGTGAGGGGGAGTTACACAGACTGACCCACCGCACAGTGAGGGGGAGTTACACAGACTGACCCACCGCACGGTGAGGGGGAGTTACACAGACTGACTCTCCACACAGTGAGGGGGAGTTACACAGACTGACTCTCCACACAGTGAGGGGGAGTTACACAGACTGACCCACCGCACAGTGAGGGGGAGTTACACAGACTGACTCTCCGCACAGTGAGAGGGAGTTACACAGACTGACTCTCCGCACAGTGAGAGGGAGTTACACAGACGGACCCACCGCACAGTGAGGGGGAGTTACACAGACTGACTCACCGCACAGTGAGGGGGAGTTACACAGACTGACCCACCGCACAGTGAGGGGGAGTTACACAGACTGACCCACCGCACAGTGAGGGGGAGTTACACAGACTGACTCTCCGCACGGTGAGAGGGAGTTACACAGACTGACTCACCGCACAGTGAGGGGGAGTTACACAGACTGACCCACCGCACAGTGAGAGGGAGTTACACAGACTGACTCTCCGCACAGTGAGAGAGAGTTACACAGACTGACCCACCGCACAGTGAGGGAGAGTTACACAGACTGACTCTCCGCACAGTGAGGGGGAGTTACACAGACTGACCCACCGCACAGTGAGGGGGAGTTACACAGACTGACCCACCGCACAGTGAGGGGGAGTTACACAGACTGACCCACCGCACAGTGAGGAGGAGTTACACAGACTGACCCACCGCACAGTGAGGGGGAGTTACACAGACTGACCCACCGCACAGTGAGGGGGGGTTACACAGACTGACCCACCGCTCAGTGAGGGGGAGTTACACAGACTGACCCACCGCACAGTGAGGGGGAGTTACACAGACTGACCCACCGCACAGTGAGGGGGAGTTACACAGACTGACCCACCGCACAGTGAGGGGGGGTTACACAGACTGACCCACCGCTCAGTGAGGGGGAGTTACACAGACTGACCCACCGCACAGTGAGGGGGGGTTACACAGACTGACCCACCGCTCAGTGAGGGGGAGTTATACAGACTGACCCACCGCACAGTGAGGGGGAGTTACACAGACTGACCCACCGCACAGTGAGGGGGAGTTACACAGACTGACCCACCGCACAGTGAGGGGGAGTTACACAGACTGACCCACCGCACAGTGAGGGGGAGTTACACAGACTGACCCACCGCACAGTGAGGGGGGGTTACACAGACTGACCCACCGCTCAGTGAGGGGGAGTTACACAGACTGACCCACCGCACAGTGAGGGGGGGTTACACAGACTGACCCACCGCTCAGTGAGGGGGAGTTATACAGACTGACCCACCGCACAGTGAGGGGGAGTTACACAGACTGACCCACCGCACAGTGAGGGGGAGTTACACAGACTGACCCACCGCACAGTGAGGGGGCTTACACAGACTGACCCACCGCTCAGTGAGGGGGAGTTACACAGACTGACCCACCGCTCAGTGAGGGGGAGTTACACAGACTGACTCTCCACACAGTGAGGGGGAGTTACACAGACTGACTCTCCGCACAGTGAGGGGGAGTTACACAGACTGACCCACCGCACGGTGAGGGGGAGTTACACAGACTGACCCACCGCACCGTGAGGGGGAGTTACACAGACTGACCCACCGCACGGTGAGGGGGAGTTACACAGACTGACTCTCCACACAGTGAGGGGGAGTTACACAGACTGACCCACCGCTCAGTGAGGGGGAGTTACACAGACTGACCCACCGCTCAGTGAGGGGGAGTGACACAGACTGACTCTCCGCACAGTGAGGGGGAGTTACACAGACTGACTCTCCGCACAGTGAGGGGGAGTTACACAGACTGACTCTCCACACAGTGAGAGGGAGTTACACAGACTGACTCTCCGCACAGTGAGGGGGAGTTACACAGACTGACTCTCCACACAGTGAGGGGGAGTTACACAGACTGACCCACCGCACAGTGAGGGGGAGTTACACAGACTGACTCTCCACACAGTGAGGGGGAGTTACACAGACTGACTCTCCACACAGTGAGGGGGAGTTACACAGACTGACTCTCCGCACAGTGAGGGGGGGTTACACAGACTGACCCACCGCACAGTGACGGGGAGTTACACAGACTGACCCACCGCACAGTGAGGGGGAGTTACACAGACTGACCCACCGCACAGTGAGGGGGAGTTACACAGACTGACTCTCCACACAGTGAGGGGGAGTTACACAGACTGACCCACCGCACAGTGAGGGGGAGTTACACAGACTGACTCTCCACACAGTGAGGGGGAGTTACACAGACTGACCCTCCACACAGTGAGAGGGAGTTACACAGACTGACTCTCCGCACAGTGAGGAGGAGTTACACAGACTGACTCTCCGCACAGTGAGGGGGAGTTACACAGACTGACCGACCGCACAGTGAGGGGGAGTTACACAGACTGACTCTCCGCACAGTGAGGGGGAGTTACACAGACTGACTCTCCACACAGTGAGGGGGAGTTACACAGACTGACCCACCGCACAGTGAGGGGGAGTTACACAGACTGACCCACCGCACAGTGAGAGGGAGTTACACAGACTGACTCTCCACACAGTGAGGGGGAGTTACACAGACTGACTCTCCGCTCAGTGAGAGGGAGTTACACAGACTGACCCACCGCACAGTGAGGGGGAGTTACACAGACTGACTCTCCGCTAAGTGAGAGGGAGTTACACAGACTGACTCTCCGCACAGTGAGGGGGAGTTACACAGACTGACCCACCGCACAGTGAAGGGGGGTTACACAGACTGACTCTCCACACAGTGAGGGGGAGTTACACAGACTGACCCTCCACACAGTGAGGGGGAGTTACACAGACTGACTCTCCGCACAGTGAGGGGGAGTTACACAGACTGACTCTCCGCACAGTGAGGGGGAGTTACACAGACTGACCCACCGCACAGTGAGGGGGAGTTACACAGACTGACCCACCGCACAGTGAGGAGGAGTTACACAGACTGACTCTCCGCACAGTGAGGGGGAGTTACACAGACTGACCCACCGCACAGTGAGGGGGAGTTACACAGACTGACCCACCGCACCGTGAGGAGGAGTTACACAGACTGACCCACCGCACAGTGAGGGGGAGTTACACAGACTGACCCTCCACACAGTGAGGGGGAGTTACACAGACTGACTCTCCGCACAGTGAGGGGGAGTTACACAGACTGACCCACCGCACCGTGAGGAGGAGTTACACAGACTGACTCTCCGCACAATGAGGGGGAGTTACACAGACTGACTCTCCGCACAGTGAGGGGGAGTTACACAGACTGACTCTCCGCACAGTGAGGGGGAGTTACACAGACTGACCCACCGCACAGTGAGAGGGAGTTACACAGACTGACCCACCGCACAGTGAGGGGGAGTTACACAGACTGACTCTCCGCACAGTGAGGGGGAGTTACACAGACTGACCCACCGCACAGTGAGGGGGAGTTACACAGACTGACCCACCGCACGGTGAGGAGGAGTTACACAGACTGACACTCCGCACAGTGAGGGGGAGTTACACAGACTGACCCACCGCACGGTGAGGAGGAGTTACACAGACTGACCCACCGCACAGTGAGGGGGAGTTACACAGACTGACCCACCGCACAGTGAGGGGGAGTTACACAGACTGACCCACCGCACAGTGAGGGGGAGTTACACAGACTGACCCACCGCACAGTGAGGGGGAGTTACACAGACTGACCCACCGCACAGTGAGGGGGAGTTACACAGACTGACCCACCGCACGGTGAGGAGGAGTTACACAGACTGACTCTCCGCACAGTGAGGGGGAGTTACACAGACTGACTCTCCGCACAGTGAGGGGGAGTTACACAGACTGACCCACCGCACAGTGAGGGGGAGTTACACAGACTGACCCACCGCACAGTGAGGGGGAGTTACACAGACTGACCCACCGCACGGTGAGGAGGAGTTACACAGACTGACCCACCGCACAGTGAGAGGGAGTTACACAGACTGACCCACCGCACGGTGAGGAGGAGTTACACAGACTGACCCTCCGCACAGTGAGGGGGAGTTACACAGACTGACCCACCGCTCAGTGAGGGGGAGTTACACAGACTGACCCACCGCTCAGTGAGGGGGAGTGACACAGACTGACTCTCCGCACAGTGAGGGGGAGTTACACAGACTGACTCTCCGCACAGTGAGGGGGAGTTACACAGACTGACTCTCCACACAGTGAGAGGGAGTTACACAGACTGACTCTCCGCACAGTGAGGGGGAGTTACACAGACTGACTCTCCACACAGTGAGGGGGAGTTACACAGACTGACCCACCGCACAGTGAGGGGGAGTTACACAGACTGACTCTCCACACAGTGAGGGGGAGTTACACAGACTGACTCTCCACACAGTGAGGGGGAGTTACACAGACTGACTCTCCGCACAGTGAGGGGGGGTTACACAGACTGACCCACCGCACAGTGACGGGGAGTTACACAGACTGACCCACCGCACAGTGAGGGGGAGTTACACAGACTGACCCACCGCACAGTGAGGGGGAGTTACACAGACTGACTCTCCACACAGTGAGGGGGAGTTACACAGACTGACCCACCGCACAGTGAGGGGGAGTTACACAGACTGACTCTCCACACAGTGAGGGGGAGTTACACAGACTGACCCTCCACACAGTGAGAGGGAGTTACACAGACTGACTCTCCGCACAGTGAGGAGGAGTTACACAGACTGACTCTCCGCACAGTGAGGGGGAGTTACACAGACTGACCGACCGCACAGTGAGGGGGAGTTACACAGACTGACTCTCCGCACAGTGAGGGGGAGTTACACAGACTGACTCTCCACACAGTGAGGGGGAGTTACACAGACTGACCCACCGCACAGTGAGGGGGAGTTACACAGACTGACCCACCGCACAGTGAGAGGGAGTTACACAGACTGACTCTCCACACAGTGAGGGGGAGTTACACAGACTGACTCTCCGCTCAGTGAGAGGGAGTTACACAGACTGACCCACCGCACAGTGAGGGGGAGTTACACAGACTGACTCTCCGCTAAGTGAGAGGGAGTTACACAGACTGACTCTCCGCACAGTGAGGGGGAGTTACACAGACTGACCCACCGCACAGTGAAGGGGGGTTACACAGACTGACTCTCCACACAGTGAGGGGGAGTTACACAGACTGACCCTCCACACAGTGAGGGGGAGTTACACAGACTGACTCTCCGCACAGTGAGGGGGAGTTACACAGACTGACTCTCCGCACAGTGAGGGGGAGTTACACAGACTGACCCACCGCACAGTGAGGGGGAGTTACACAGACTGACCCACCGCACAGTGAGGAGGAGTTACACAGACTGACTCTCCGCACAGTGAGGGGGAGTTACACAGACTGACCCACCGCACAGTGAGGGGGAGTTACACAGACTGACCCACCGCACCGTGAGGAGGAGTTACACAGACTGACCCACCGCACAGTGAGGGGGAGTTACACAGACTGACCCTCCACACAGTGAGGGGGAGTTACACAGACTGACTCTCCGCACAGTGAGGGGGAGTTACACAGACTGACCCACCGCACCGTGAGGAGGAGTTACACAGACTGACTCTCCGCACAATGAGGGGGAGTTACACAGACTGACTCTCCGCACAGTGAGGGGGAGTTACACAGACTGACTCTCCGCACAGTGAGGGGGAGTTACACAGACTGACCCACCGCACAGTGAGAGGGAGTTACACAGACTGACCCACCGCACAGTGAGGGGGAGTTACACAGACTGACTCTCCGCACAGTGAGGGGGAGTTACACAGACTGACCCACCGCACAGTGAGGGGGAGTTACACAGACTGACCCACCGCACGGTGAGGAGGAGTTACACAGACTGACACTCCGCACAGTGAGGGGGAGTTACACAGACTGACCCACCGCACGGTGAGGAGGAGTTACACAGACTGACCCACCGCACAGTGAGGGGGAGTTACACAGACTGACCCACCGCACAGTGAGGGGGAGTTACACAGACTGACCCACCGCACAGTGAGGGGGAGTTACACAGACTGACCCACCGCACAGTGAGGGGGAGTTACACAGACTGACCCACCGCACAGTGAGGGGGAGTTACACAGACTGACCCACCGCACGGTGAGGAGGAGTTACACAGACTGACTCTCCGCACAGTGAGGGGGAGTTACACAGACTGACTCTCCGCACAGTGAGGGGGAGTTACACAGACTGACCCACCGCACAGTGAGGGGGAGTTACACAGACTGACCCACCGCACAGTGAGGGGGAGTTACACAGACTGACCCACCGCACGGTGAGGAGGAGTTACACAGACTGACCCACCGCACAGTGAGAGGGAGTTACACAGACTGACCCACCGCACGGTGAGGAGGAGTTACACAGACTGACCCTCCGCACAGTGAGGGGGAGTTACACAGACTGACCCACCGCACAGTGAGAGGGAGTTACACAGACTGACCCACCGCACAGTGAGGGGGAGTTACACAGACTGACTCTCCGCACAGTGAGGGAGAGTTACACAGACTGACCCACCGCACAGTGAGGGGGAGTTACACAGACTGACTCTCCGCACAGTGAGGGGGAGTTACACAGACTGACTCTCCGCACAGTGAGGGGGAGTTACACAGACTGACTCTCCGCACAGTGAGGGGGAGTTACACAGACTGACTCTCCGCACAGTGAGGGGGAGTTACACAGACTGACCCACCGCACAGTGAGGGGGAGTTACACAGACTGACTCTCCGCACAGTGAGGGGGAGTTACACAGACTGACTCTCCGCACAGTGAGGGGGAGTTACACAGACTGACTCTCCGCACAGTGAAGGGGAGTTACACAGACTGACTCTCCGCACAGTGAGAGGGAGTTACACAGACTGACTCTCCGCACAGTGAGGGGGAGTTACACAGACTGACTCTCCGCACAGTGAGGGGGAGTTACACAGACTGACCCACCGCACAGTGAGAGGGAGTTACACAGACTGACCCACCGCACAGTGAAGGGGAGTTACACAGACTGACCCACCGCACAGTGAGGGGGAGTTACACAGACTGACCCACCGCACAGTGAGAGGGAGTTACACAGACTGACCCACCGCACAGTGAGGGGGAGTTACACAGACTGACCCACCGCACAGTGTGGGGGAGTTACACAGACTGACTCTCCGCACAGTGAGGGGGAGTTACACAGACTGACCCACCGCACAGTGAGAGGGAGTTACACAGACTGACCCACCGCACAGTGAGGGGGAGTTACACAGACTGACCCACCGCACAGTGTGGGGGAGTTACACAGACTGACTCTCCGCACAGTGAGGGGGAGTTACACAGACTGACCCACCGCACAGTGAGGGGGAGTTACACAGACTGACTCTCCGCACAGTGAGGGGGAGTTACACAGACTGACTCTCCACACAGTGAGGGGGAGTTACACAGACTGACTCTCCGCACAGTGAGGGGGAGTTACACAGACTGACCCACCGCACAGTGAGGGGGAGTTACACAGACTGACCCTCCGCACAGTGAGGGGGAGTTACACAGACTGACTCTCCGCACAGTGAGGGGGAGTTACACAGACTGACTCTCCGCACAGTGAGAGGGAGTTACACAGACTGACCCACCGCACAGTGAGGGGGAGTTACACAGACTGACCCACCGCACAGTGTGGGGGAGTTACACAGACTGACTCTCCGCACAGTGAGGGGGAGTTACACAGACTGACCCACCGCACAGTGAGAGGGAGTTACACAGACTGACCCACCGCACAGTGAGGGGGAGTTACACAGACTGACCCACCGCACAGTGAGAGGGAGTTACACAGACTGACCCACCGCACAGTGAGGGGGAGTTACACAGACTGACCCACCGCACAGTGTGGGGGAGTTACACAGACTGACTCTCCGCACAATGAGGGGGAGTTACACAGACTGACCCACCGCACAGTGAGAGGGAGTTACACAGACTGACCCACCGCACAGTGTGGGGGAGTTACACAGACTGACTCTCCGCACAGTGAGGGGGAGTTACACAGACTGACCCACCGCACAGTGAGGGGGAGTTACACAGACTGACCCACCGCACAGTGTGGGGGAGTTACACAGACTGACCCACCGCACAGTGAGGGGGAGTTACACAGACTGACCCACCGCACAGTGAGGGGGAGTTACACAGACTGACCCACCGCACAGTGAGGGGGAGTTACACAGACTGACCCTCCGCACAGTGAGGGGGAGTTACACAGACTGACTCTCCGCACAGTGAGAGGGAGTTACACAGACTGACCCACCGCACAGTGAGGGGGAGTTACACAGACTGACCCTCCGCACAGTGAGAGGGAGTTACACAGACTGACTCTCCGCACAGTGAGAGGGAGTTACACAGACTGACCCACCGCACAGTGAGGGGGAGTCACACAGACTGACTCTCCGCACAGTGAGAGGGAGTTACACAGACTGACCCACCGCACAGTGAGGGGGAGTTACACAGACTGACTCTCCGCACAGTGAGAGGGAGTTACACAGACTGACTCTCCGCACAGTGAGGGGGAGTTACACAGACTGACTCTCCACACAGTGAGAGGGAGTTACACAGACTGACCCACCGCACAGTGAGGGAGAGTTACACAGACTGACCCACCGCACGGTGAGGGGGAGTTACACAGACTGACCCTCCACACAGTGAGGGGGAGTTACACAGACTGACCCACCGCACAGTGAGGGGGAGTTACACAGACTGACTCTCCGCACAGTGAGAGGGAGTTACACAGACTGACTCTCCGCACAGTGAGGGGGAGTTACACAGACTGACTCTCCACACAGTGAGAGGGAGTTACACAGACTGACTCTCCGCACGGTGAGGGGGAGTTACACAGACTGACTCTCCACACAGTGAGAGGGAGTTACACAGACTGACTCTCCGCACGGTGAGGGGGAGTTACACAGACTGACTCTCCACACAGTGAGAGGGAGTTACACAGACTGACCCACCGCACAGTGTGGGGGAGTTACACAGACTGACTCTCCGCACGGTGAGGGGGAGTTACACAGACTGACTCTCGGCACAGTGAGGGGGAGTTACACAGACTGACTCTCCGCACGGTGAGGGGGAGTTACACAGACTGACTCTCCGCACAGTGAGGGGGAGTTACACAGACTGACCCACCGCACGGTGAGGGGGAGTTACACAGACTGACTCTCCGCACGGTGAGGGGGAGTTACACAGACTGACCCACCGCACAGTGAGGGAGAGTTACACAGACTGACTCTCCACACAGTGAGGGGGAGTTACACAGACTGACCCACCGCACAGTGAGGGGGAGTTACACAGACTGTCTCTCCACACAGTGAGAGGGAGTTACACAGACTGACTCTCCGCACAGTGAGGGGGAGTTACACAGACTGACTCTCCACACAGTGAGGGGGAGTTACACAGACTGACCCACTTCAGTGAGGGGGAGTTACACAGACTGACCCACCGCACGGTGAGGGGGAGTTACACAGACTGACTCTCCACACAGTGAGGGGGAGTTACACAGACTGACTCTCCACACAGTGAGGGGGAGTTACACAGACTGACCCACCGCACAGTGAGGGGGAGTTACACAGACTGACTCTCCGCACAGTGAGAGGGAGTTACACAGACTGACTCTCCGCACAGTGAGAGGGAGTTACACAGACGGACCCACCGCACAGTGAGGGGGAGTTACACAGACTGACTCACCGCACAGTGAGGGGGAGTTACACAGACTGACCCACCGCACAGTGAGGGGGAGTTACACAGACTGACCCACCGCACAGTGAGGGGGAGTTACACAGACTGACTCTCCGCACGGTGAGAGGGAGTTACACAGACTGACTCACCGCACAGTGAGGGGGAGTTACACAGACTGACCCACCGCACAGTGAGAGGGAGTTACACAGACTGACTCTCCGCACAGTGAGAGAGAGTTACACAGACTGACCCACCGCACAGTGAGGGAGAGTTACACAGACTGACTCTCCGCACAGTGAGGGGGAGTTACACAGACTGACCCACCGCACAGTGAGAGGGAGTTACACAGACTGACTCTCCGCACAGTGAGAGGGAGTTACACAGACTGACCCACCGCACAGTGAGGGGGAGTTACACAGACTGACTCTCCGCACAGTGAGGGGGAGTTACACAGACTGACCCACCGCACAGTGAGGGGGAGTTACACAGACTGACCCACCGCACAGTGAGGGGGAGTTACACAGACTGACCCACCGCACAGTGAGGGGGAGTTACACAGACTGACCCACCGCACAGTGAGGGGGAGTTACACAGACTGACCCACCGCACAGTGAGGGGGAGTTACACAGACTGACCCACCGCACAGTGAGGGGGAGTTACACAGACTGACCCACCGCACGGTGAGGAGGAGTTACACAGACTGACTCTCCGCACAGTGAGGGGGAGTTACACAGACTGACTCTCCGCACAGTGAGGGGGAGTTACACAGACTGACCCACCGCACAGTGAGGGGGAGTTACACAGACTGACCCACCGCACAGTGAGGGGGAGTTACACAGACTGACCCACCGCACGGTGAGGAGGAGTTACACAGACTGACCCACCGCACAGTGAGAGGGAGTTACACAGACTGACCCACCGCACGGTGAGGAGGAGTTACACAGACTGACCCTCCGCACAGTGAGGGGGAGTTACACAGACTGACCCACCGCTCAGTGAGGGGGAGTTACACAGACTGACCCACCGCTCAGTGAGGGGGAGTGACACAGACTGACTCTCCGCACAGTGAGGGGGAGTTACACAGACTGACTCTCCGCACAGTGAGGGGGAGTTACACAGACTGACTCTCCACACAGTGAGAGGGAGTTACACAGACTGACTCTCCGCACAGTGAGGGGGAGTTACACAGACTGACTCTCCACACAGTGAGGGGGAGTTACACAGACTGACCCACCGCACAGTGAGGGGGAGTTACACAGACTGACTCTCCACACAGTGAGGGGGAGTTACACAGACTGACTCTCCACACAGTGAGGGGGAGTTACACAGACTGACTCTCCGCACAGTGAGGGGGGGTTACACAGACTGACCCACCGCACAGTGACGGGGAGTTACACAGACTGACCCACCGCACAGTGAGGGGGAGTTACACAGACTGACCCACCGCACAGTGAGGGGGAGTTACACAGACTGACTCTCCACACAGTGAGGGGGAGTTACACAGACTGACCCACCGCACAGTGAGGGGGAGTTACACAGACTGACTCTCCACACAGTGAGGGGGAGTTACACAGACTGACCCTCCACACAGTGAGAGGGAGTTACACAGACTGACTCTCCGCACAGTGAGGAGGAGTTACACAGACTGACTCTCCGCACAGTGAGGGGGAGTTACACAGACTGACCGACCGCACAGTGAGGGGGAGTTACACAGACTGACTCTCCGCACAGTGAGGGGGAGTTACACAGACTGACTCTCCACACAGTGAGGGGGAGTTACACAGACTGACCCACCGCACAGTGAGGGGGAGTTACACAGACTGACCCACCGCACAGTGAGAGGGAGTTACACAGACTGACTCTCCACACAGTGAGGGGGAGTTACACAGACTGACTCTCCGCTCAGTGAGAGGGAGTTACACAGACTGACCCACCGCACAGTGAGGGGGAGTTACACAGACTGACTCTCCGCTAAGTGAGAGGGAGTTACACAGACTGACTCTCCGCACAGTGAGGGGGAGTTACACAGACTGACCCACCGCACAGTGAAGGGGGGTTACACAGACTGACTCTCCACACAGTGAGGGGGAGTTACACAGACTGACCCTCCACACAGTGAGGGGGAGTTACACAGACTGACTCTCCGCACAGTGAGGGGGAGTTACACAGACTGACTCTCCGCACAGTGAGGGGGAGTTACACAGACTGACCCACCGCACAGTGAGGGGGAGTTACACAGACTGACCCACCGCACAGTGAGGAGGAGTTACACAGACTGACTCTCCGCACAGTGAGGGGGAGTTACACAGACTGACCCACCGCACAGTGAGGGGGAGTTACACAGACTGACCCACCGCACCGTGAGGAGGAGTTACACAGACTGACCCACCGCACAGTGAGGGGGAGTTACACAGACTGACCCTCCACACAGTGAGGGGGAGTTACACAGACTGACTCTCCGCACAGTGAGGGGGAGTTACACAGACTGACCCACCGCACCGTGAGGAGGAGTTACACAGACTGACTCTCCGCACAATGAGGGGGAGTTACACAGACTGACTCTCCGCACAGTGAGGGGGAGTTACACAGACTGACTCTCCGCACAGTGAGGGGGAGTTACACAGACTGACCCACCGCACAGTGAGAGGGAGTTACACAGACTGACCCACCGCACAGTGAGGGGGAGTTACACAGACTGACTCTCCGCACAGTGAGGGGGAGTTACACAGACTGACCCACCGCACAGTGAGGGGGAGTTACACAGACTGACCCACCGCACGGTGAGGAGGAGTTACACAGACTGACACTCCGCACAGTGAGGGGGAGTTACACAGACTGACCCACCGCACGGTGAGGAGGAGTTACACAGACTGACCCACCGCACAGTGAGGGGGAGTTACACAGACTGACCCACCGCACAGTGAGGGGGAGTTACACAGACTGACCCACCGCACAGTGAGGGGGAGTTACACAGACTGACCCACCGCACAGTGAGGGGGAGTTACACAGACTGACCCACCGCACAGTGAGGGGGAGTTACACAGACTGACCCACCGCACGGTGAGGAGGAGTTACACAGACTGACTCTCCGCACAGTGAGGGGGAGTTACACAGACTGACTCTCCGCACAGTGAGGGGGAGTTACACAGACTGACCCACCGCACAGTGAGGGGGAGTTACACAGACTGACCCACCGCACAGTGAGGGGGAGTTACACAGACTGACCCACCGCACGGTGAGGAGGAGTTACACAGACTGACCCACCGCACAGTGAGAGGGAGTTACACAGACTGACCCACCGCACGGTGAGGAGGAGTTACACAGACTGACCCTCCGCACAGTGAGGGGGAGTTACACAGACTGACCCACCGCACAGTGAGAGGGAGTTACACAGACTGACCCACCGCACAGTGAGGGGGAGTTACACAGACTGACTCTCCGCACAGTGAGGGAGAGTTACACAGACTGACCCACCGCACAGTGAGGGGGAGTTACACAGACTGACTCTCCGCACAGTGAGGGGGAGTTACACAGACTGACTCTCCGCACAGTGAGGGGGAGTTACACAGACTGACTCTCCGCACAGTGAGGGGGAGTTACACAGACTGACTCTCCGCACAGTGAGGGGGAGTTACACAGACTGACCCACCGCACAGTGAGGGGGAGTTACACAGACTGACTCTCCGCACAGTGAGGGGGAGTTACACAGACTGACTCTCCGCACAGTGAGGGGGAGTTACACAGACTGACTCTCCGCACAGTGAAGGGGAGTTACACAGACTGACTCTCCGCACAGTGAGAGGGAGTTACACAGACTGACTCTCCGCACAGTGAGGGGGAGTTACACAGACTGACTCTCCGCACAGTGAGGGGGAGTTACACAGACTGACCCACCGCACAGTGAGAGGGAGTTACACAGACTGACCCACCGCACAGTGAAGGGGAGTTACACAGACTGACCCACCGCACAGTGAGGGGGAGTTACACAGACTGACCCACCGCACAGTGAGAGGGAGTTACACAGACTGACCCACCGCACAGTGAGGGGGAGTTACACAGACTGACCCACCGCACAGTGTGGGGGAGTTACACAGACTGACTCTCCGCACAGTGAGGGGGAGTTACACAGACTGACCCACCGCACAGTGAGAGGGAGTTACACAGACTGACCCACCGCACAGTGAGGGGGAGTTACACAGACTGACCCACCGCACAGTGTGGGGGAGTTACACAGACTGACTCTCCGCACAGTGAGGGGGAGTTACACAGACTGACCCACCGCACAGTGAGGGGGAGTTACACAGACTGACTCTCCGCACAGTGAGGGGGAGTTACACAGACTGACTCTCCACACAGTGAGGGGGAGTTACACAGACTGACTCTCCGCACAGTGAGGGGAGTTACACAGACTGACCCACCGCACAGTGAGGGGGAGTTACACAGACTGACCCTCCGCACAGTGAGGGGGAGTTACACAGACTGACTCTCCGCACAGTGAGGGGGAGTTACACAGACTGACTCTCCGCACAGTGAGAGGGAGTTACACAGACTGACCCACCGCACAGTGAGGGGGAGTTACACAGACTGACCCACCGCACAGTGTGGGGGAGTTACACAGACTGACTCTCCGCACAGTGAGGGGGAGTTACACAGACTGACCCACCGCACAGTGAGAGGGAGTTACACAGACTGACCCACCGCACAGTGAGGGGGAGTTACACAGACTGACCCACCGCACAGTGAGAGGGAGTTACACAGACTGACCCACCGCACAGTGAGGGGGAGTTACACAGACTGACCCACCGCACAGTGTGGGGGAGTTACACAGACTGACTCTCCGCACAATGAGGGGGAGTTACACAGACTGACCCACCGCACAGTGAGAGGGAGTTACACAGACTGACCCACCGCACAGTGTGGGGGAGTTACACAGACTGACTCTCCGCACAGTGAGGGGGAGTTACACAGACTGACCCACCGCACAGTGAGGGGAGTTACACAGACTGACTCACCGCACAGTGTGGGGGAGTTACACAGACTGACCCACCGCACAGTGAGGGGGAGTTACACAGACTGACCCACCGCACAGTGAGGGGAGTTACACAGACTGACCCACCGCACAGTGAGGGGAGTTACACAGACTGACCCTCCGCACAGTGAGGGGGAGTTACACAGACTGACTCTCCGCACAGTGAGAGGGATTTACACAGACTGACCCACCGCACAGTGAGGGGAGTTACACAGACTGACCCTCCGCACAGTGAGAGGGAGTTACACAGACTGACTCTCCGCACAGTGAGAGGGAGTTACACAGACTGACCCACCGCACAGTGAGGGGAGTTACACAGACTGACTCTCCGCACAGTGAGAGGAGTTACACAGACTGACCCACCGCACAGTGAGGGGGAGTTACACAGACTGACTCTCCGCACAGTGAGAGGGAGTTACACAGACTGACTCTCCGCACAGTGAGGGGAGTTACACAGACTGACTCTCCACACAGTGAGAGGGAGTTACACAGACTGACCCACCGCACAGTGAGGGAGAGTTACACAGACTGACCCACCGCACGGTGAGGGGGAGTTACACAGACTGACCCTCCACACAGTGAGGGGGGAGTTACACAGACTGACCCACCGCACAGTGAGGGGGAGTTACACAGACTGACTCTCCGCACAGTGAGAGGGAGTTACACAGACTGACTCTCCGCACAGTGAGGGGGAGTTACACAGACTGACTCTCCACACAGTGAGAGGGAGTTACACAGACTGACTCTCCGCACAGTGAGGGGAGTTACACAGACTGACTCTCCGCACAGTGAGGGGGAGTTACACAGACTGACTCTCCGCACAGTGAGGGGGAGTTACACAGACTGACTCTCCGCACGGTGAGGGGGAGTTACACAGACTGACCCTCCGCACAGTGTGGGGGAGTTACACAGACTGACTCTCCGCACGGTGAGGGGGAGTTACACAGACTGACTCTCGGCACAGTGAGGGGAGTTACACAGACTGACTCACCGCACAGTGAGGGGGAGTTACACAGACTGACTCTCCGCACAGTGAGGGGGAGTTACACAGACTGACCCACCGCACAGTGAGGGGGAGTTACACAGACTGACTCTCCGCACAGTGAGGGGGAGTTACACAGACTGACCCACCGCACAGTGAGGGGGGAGTTACACAGACTGACTCTCCACACAGTGAGGGGGAGTTACACAGACTGACCCTCCGCACAGTGAGGGGGAGTTACACAGACTGACTCTCCGCACAGTGAGGGGAGTTACACAGACTGACTCCTCCGCACAGTGAGGGGAGTTACACAGACTGACTCTCCACACAGTGAGGGGGAGTTACACAGACTGACCCACTTCAGTGAGGGGGAGTTACACAGACTGACCCACGCACGGTGAGGGGAGTTACACAGACTGACTCTCCACACAGTGAGGGGGAGTTACACAGACTGACTCTCCACACAGTGAGGGGGAGTTACACAGACTGACCCACCGCACAGTGAGGGGGAGTTACACAGACTGACTCTCCGCACAGTGAGAGGGAGTT